>NW_026717566.1:0-15681 GCF_029784015.1 Lycium ferocissimum | reverse complement strand
TACTTTATCACAAATTTTAAATGTTTGTCATCGTTTCATTTTTTGGGTTCGGACCCGTCAAATTAATCACAAGACAACACTTTGCTAAATCCTTATTTTTACATATTAATTGTTAATTGTCTTCACATATCATATATTGTACTATTTATCAAATTAGAAGCCCAAGAATAATTAAATAGCGGAGGAAGAATCCACAATTTTCAGCCAAATTAATGGCCCAAAATACAAACACAATATTTTTCAACTCTATCAACCCACACTTTAATTAATTGGACCAGCCCACATTTCTTTAAATCAGACCAAATCCAATCCCATTTTTTACCCGACCCGGTCCGGCCCCATCCTTTTTTCCCTAAACTCTCTAAACCTCTCTTTCTCCTTTCTCTCTCTCCATCTCTTCTCGCTCTCTCTCTCTCTCTCTCTCTCTCACTCCTCTCTCTCTCTCTCACACGCTCATCTCCACTCACCCGCTCCCCCCACGCTCCTCGCCACTTTCCCCCCGTTCCCCACTCTCGCCACCTCCACCTCCCCGTCCCCCACTCTCTCTCTCTCACGCTCCTCTTTTTTTTTTAAACCCGAATCAAAACCCTATAAATAATCCGGGAGAGGGTTCTTGAATCGTTTTAGGGGGGATTTTGATGGGCAAGACACCCGGATTCAACAAGGATTTCAAAGTTTGAAGGAACCACGAAAATCCCCTACAAAACACAAGTTTTAATCACCAAAAAACGAAAAGATAACAACAATTACTACTCTATTTTTTCATTTTCTGTTTGGAACTTTAGTTACTTTAATCGGGTTTGGATTTCTTCGAGTTCGAGTGAAGATCCGAGACGTCGACACCCATTCATCGCACAAAAGGTAAACAATCCTTCTTTACTTTCGCTTATTTCTTTAATTTCCTAAGTGTTATGTATTTACAATGTATTTATGTTTCATTTGTTTAATTTCGTTTAGTTATATATTTTCTTTGTTGTATCGTAGCTTGATTTGTATGTTTTGTATGTTTGTTATTTAGAATATTAATTGTAAATGAATTCAAAGGATGTATATATTTAAGATCTTATCCGAATTTCATTATGAATTCTTTTAATCGGTCAAATATACATCGGTTTGTTGGTTAGTAATTTATACATTCGGTGTATTTGGTTTAACTTAATCTATGTATATTTGTTTATTGTTTTGTATTAGATTTGGAAGAATATTAAGATTTTTAAACTTTTCATTTATTTGTTCTTATAAGTACTGATATGTTTTATGTCGATATTATGATTGGGATAAATCTTTAAATCGATATTATTAGTTTCAAGTGTGATCTCCTTGCTTTGAAATGTGCATGATAATTGGTTTGTGTGTTAATAATACTTAATTCGTCATGTTTGCATAAGTTTAGAAAGATTAATGTTGTTTTCTGGAGTCTATGTTTTTTGTTAGTCATAAAACAAATGCTATGCCTTGAACTTAGTCCTAGATACACCGTTTAATTTTTCCATTAATAGGTACTAAGTTTGATAATTAAACATTAATCTCATTTAGGTCAATTTTTCATTTGAGTATGATGGTACCTAATAAGTTCTCTTGATGTTGTACCAAAAGACTTTGTTCGAATATAAGATTGAATGAGAATTTAATTATTTGTTTAAAATGAATTTTGCAAATGATTTATGTTTTTGATAGTCAATATCATTCAAATCCTTCATTTGTTTGATTGAACGTAAAGATTGTTGTTATTAATTGTTTTAGTCCACTACTTTGGTTTAGCATTGAGTTTGTGATTTGTTTTTCCAAAAACTTAGTTTGAACCCCTATATTAGCAATAAGTTGTCTATCATGAAACATGTATTATACCTATATAAGGTCTTTATTGTCTTATCATGTTGTATGTCATTATTTTTTTCCATTTTAAGTATTCATCTAAACATAGTTTAAAGGTATCAAATTCGGTCTTTATTTGCACTTATTCCCTATGTTTAAGTTCTCTTTTTATATGTATTTGCCTCTAAAAGTATAATCATATATTAATAATCTTTCGATTTTTATCTAAACATATCTAAACTTTGACTAAAAATATTGTGTTTTTGCTTAATATCTCCAAGATTCATTTTGGAAAAATGTAATAGGAAGACTTTGAACAAATTTGATATGCATTGTTGTTTTTTGACAAGTGTTTTTATTAGTATTAATTCATTGTTTCGTAAAATGTTCTAATGAATACCTTAGTTCCAGTTTCTTATATATCCTTAATGAAATCAATGAATTAATCTAATGTTCCATTTTGCTCATTTATTGATTTTATTGATTACATGAATGTTAAATTAAAAACAATTATTGTACATGTTGTTTAAGATTTTTTTAAACGTTGCCAAATGTTGATAAAGTTGATTACTTAAAATATTAGGTTGTTAATTGATCCATTCGATAGTATGTAAATTATGGAGTCCGAATTGCTATTTGAGTTCCAAAATATTCCTTTCTAGTCATTTTCTTACTCGTATTGTCCCCTCCAAATTTTCATGATTCACTGTATTCAGTATTTTATGATGTGAAATGTTGCAACACATATATCAACTTTATGCCTTATGTTTATAAGATTTTAGAATGCTCATGTATATATTTTGTATTCCTAGACATTTTTATTTGTGTTGTATGGTATACCTATAGAAGTATACACAAATATATGAACCTTAGTATGTTTAATTTGTATACGTTCCATATCAAATATAGATTCATATATACCAAATATACTAATATTGTGCATATTCTATTTGTGATTTATTGATAACTTTTGACGTCCAATGCACAATATTTGATGTTATATTTGATTCATCTATTTCTGGTTGTTGCCTTGTTTATATGTAGTGTGTGGTATGATATGTTGTATATAAATATACAAATATACACATTATATATTAATCTATTTATTTTGAATTATATTTACATGTTTAATCTTATTTATTAATTATATACTAATCCTTTTCTTTTCATTTTTTTGCATGACATCTCGCATACGAGTCCAAGCGACTCGTCATCTCCTCCCGCATTTGGCGTTGGGCTAAAAGCCCAACGTAATTTCTTTCGAGTCCGCCCCATGTTCGCAGCCAAACAAGAAAAAATAAAAATATGGGCCAAAGCCCAATAAAAACACTAAAATCCGTCAATATAAGGAAATTCATCAAAATAAATCTTTAATACTGGGCCAAACCATTTACATTTTACTATCTTCCTTATTTTTATTGTTGTGTATTTATTTGTATTGTATGACTAACATTTTTTTATCTTTGTTTAGTTAATTAGATAAATTTAGACATTAAGGGTTTAGTTTAGTAATGGGTAGTTAATTCCATTAAATTACATTCACTTCTATTTTTAAAACTATTTATAGTATCTATAACATTTATTTAGTAATTGATTTTCAAAATAGCATGACTACATATTTTAGCTAAGAGAATCATAATTTATGTTTACTATTTTAGAAGTTTAAAACGTCACAAATCTTACACTAATGTTAGCTTATTCTAAGAAATAAAAATCAAATTAGTTTCAACGGATAACTTTTCACTTTAGTTCCTTTCCAACACTTGAAATACATATTTGTTTTAAAACATTAGTATTATATATGCAATAACTTTATAAATAAAATTTCTTTAATTTAATTTGCCAATTTGTGCATAACTCATTTTCTCCAAATACATATAAACATTACACATTCCGTTTCTTTTAGTTTATTTATAACTAAACTCTTTTTATGCAATCATTACTTTTCTACAAGTTTTACTTTAAACAACATATTCTACTTTATTTATAACTTTAGCAATACTTTAAGATATTTTCTTAAATATTAAAAATACTATATTTACACTTAGCCTAACTAATCATAAGTCCGGTCGGTTAACCATTGTTAATGGGTCTTAAAGGGTGCCTAATACCTTCCCTTTAGACTAATTGAACCCTTACCTAGAATCTTAAGTTTCGTAGACCTTTAAACAAAATCAACTTTAGATAACTACTTTAATAAACTTTAGGTGTCCTAATTCACCATAAATAATTAGGTGGCGACTCCTTAACTTTAAATAACCCCGGAATTACCCGGATGTTGTAAACTATTTTGACTTAGGTTAAAATAGGGTATAACAGCTTGGCGACTCTGCTGGGGACTCACTTAGGTTCTAACCATAACGGACTTAGTTTAATAGGCTTTGTATGTGCTTGTTTTAATTACTCTATTGTTATTGATTAACTGATTTTACATGCTATTAATTGTTTGTTTGATATAAACTTGTTGCGTGTTAATTGTTTTTTGATATAAACTCGTTTAAATGTTACCGTTTTAATAAAAGCATTCCGTTCATATTTCTCCATTTCGGAAAACTCACACTATCACACATACACGCGAGGTGTGCTTAGTGCACCCGCAAATTTCTTCGTAGAATCCAAATTTTAGGAGAGTTGGCGCATGCGCGGGGTGTCCGAATAACGGTGACCGCGTAGCCTCCTCACTCGAGTAGTCCACTCGGGAACCTTGTGTCTAGTAAAGCCAAATCTTAGAAAACTTAAGGTAGAGCTAAACCAAAACCCTCTTTAAGAGCATGCACGAACCTAGGAGGCTTAATACCCAAGGTGTATTAAGTCCATTAGTCAACCTCGTCCAAATGTCCGAGTGGGTCCATATCCCCAAGCGACGATTATCATGTTATATGCATTGATTTGAAGGATAAATATGCCTGTCATGTGGACCATGTGCTATTTAAAACTAACCATTTGCATATTTTATCCTTTAAATCTGCGTTAGGCCTACCTTAGATTATGACGGCGCAAAAGAGGTCCCGTGCATAATAGGTCGCGTTATGTTTGCTATATCTCTCTTTCACTATTTGATTTGTTGCCATGCAATATGTGTTTGTTTGCTATATGTGTTTTGTTTTCTATGCAATATGTGTTGTTTGCTATGCAATATGTGTTTCTTTCGTCGTTATTTGCTCAATATTCGCATTATTTTCAAATCGCACTATACTAACGCAGGTTCTTCAAAGGTTTTTCTTTTATTTTGATTATTCCCCCAAAGGTTGATTCGTGTTGATCGGAATCGGCGGATCACCCGTACTTCACAAGATCAAAAGCACGAGCATCCGATGAAATGAATGATTCGGGGCATCCGAACGGGATGCTTGGGACTTGTCACCCTTGGGACTTGTCACCCTTCCAAGAGATACCCCTCAACCCAAAGCTTTTTCAAGTGTTCAATATAATGCAAATATTGAACTATTTGTTTTATTTAATAAACTAACAAATTTTCTTTGAGTAACGAGTTTTTCCAACATATCGGAGGGAATTGCAAGATTCGATAAAGCAAAGGGCAAAGCCAATTTAATACCGATTAATTTTTTGAAAGGGTACCATTGTCCCAACTACTTTCTTCGAGTAGCTAATAGGAACACATAAAAAAAAAAAAAAAAAAAAAAAAAAAAAAAAACATAAAAGCAAAGTTCAATCATGCAAGGTTGGGCTACTGGAAGTGAAACAGTCAGAAAGAAATAACTTAATGACTTCATCTTCATCATCTTCCTCTCTATGGCCATAACCAATAGCAAGATCATTGTCTTGTCCCAATCGGACCACTATCGCAAAGTACAAGAAAAGAAGCACCGCAATTCGCCATACCCATAAGCCTTCTCTTCTTGTGGTTAGCCCCGAAACAATATTGCCTTAATCTCTTTGTTTTCTCCTCAAGTTCCATGTCTGGAATTTCTTCCATCCTTTTCTTCTCTTCCTCTAATGAATCTATCACATCCTTCCACTTTTGTTCCATACCATTTCCTTCCCCCCCCCTTCAATTCCCCGTAAATATTCATAACCGAAACAAGGGTTACATGTTTATATAGAGAATAAATCTTAACGTTCTTTTTCTAAACGAAATATTAAGAAAATATAATATTATTACATAAACTAAAAGGTGAATTTTTTTTTTTCAATTGATAATATACAATTGAAACAAGAGTGTATAAAAGATGTATATATAGAGAGTGAACCTTAACATTCTTGATTAGTGTTTGAAGACTCATTAACTTCCTATGTGGCCACCTTCGAATCCCCAAATCCCTACATCTTATCTTCAAAAATGTCACCCCAATATTGAGTTCCTTGGTCGCTTGAATTATTGGCATGTAAAAGTACTTTGAAATTGCTTCTCGAGACAACATTTTTTGCTTCCCTTTTTCCTCAACACGATCATTAGTCATTATCCTTTCTTGATTGTTGTCACATAACAACAATTCCCCGGTTCTCGCTTCTCCCAAGTAATTGGGTACTTAATCCAAATCCACCGCTCATTTCACTCCACATCCCTGCACCCATAACATTATAACACATTAGCTAATTTATTTAGAACAAATACTATTAGTGTATACAAATAGATATTCAGAATATGACCATCACCTGGGGTAGGGTTATAAAAAGATGAATAAAATGGATCTTCAAGAGTACAATCCATCATCAAAGGATTGTTAGCGACATCAAAAGCGAAATCATACCGATGATCGATAGCGTAGTGTCCCGAATTACCTTGCATTTTTCTTGGATTGGATTCATAAGGAAGGATCCTAGAGACATATATGCAAAAGCATTGGTTCTATATGAACGGATGTTTACAAGTGGACGGCCGATCTTGAAGATGCCGTCTACTTTTTGCTTTTGGAAAGTAGACTGAAAGCTCCTTTCATAAAGTTGTCGGCCATCGGGGTTTCACCCGAGGGGTAAAAACTTTTTGAAAAGTGGACGGCCGCTTTTTATAAAGCATGTCGGCCACAAAAAAAAAAATGAAAAAAAAAAAAAAAAAAAAAAAAAAAAAAAAATTGTGTATAGATACGTATTTTTTTTTTTAAAATACGTAATTAAGAATAGACGTATATAACCGATAACAAATCTGTAATACGTCAAAACCATGATATACAAATCAAGAATCAATTAATTACGTTTTATAAGTACGGTTAAGAAATCTATTGACAAGAAATAATTTGTATTAGTACTTATACACATGAGAAATATATAAAGACAAGACTAGTACTTTAAAGTAAATTATCTACCCTAAGTCTACAATACAGTGACTTATACCTTATATTTGACTAAACATTTTAATTTAGGCTTGTCCGCCTTACAATAGGACTTAATCATTTTCATTTGGGCTTTGTACGCCTTATAATAAGACTTTGATAATTTATTTGGTGGGATACGTAGGCAATCCACATCGGGTTCGGTCCCCTTATTAGAAAATTTCAAACCATTTACACGTGTCGTACGAACTACGTTCTGACCTGATTCCTTTGGCAGGATACGTAGGCAACATATAAGGTTCGGTCACACACAACATAAGTTTAATACATCCTTTTGAATCAAAACTGGGGCATATTTTGAAAGATAGACAAGAGAAAGTTGGACATCGACAAGACTAAGACTACCAGACAGGAAATAGTATAGACAAATGACTTTTCAATTGTGTCACAATCTGAGGTTGGCAGAAATATTTTACAACTTACATACATATATTTACATATATATCTTTCCTTATATACATACATATATATATATTTCACAACTTATATACATATAGTTACATTTCCTTATACATATACTTACATACCTACCTTTCAAATGAAATACTTTCTTTCAATTGTTTCACTACTGTTCATCTACCGAGGCTTGAACGGAGACCACAAGATCCAAACAAACAACAAATGGAGTGCCAACAACGTCAAGCTTCGAGTCAACACGAATCAACTTCCCCCTCCCAAACTAAGAATTTTTCTTTGAGTGCGAACCTAAAATCGCGAGATCAACAGTCAAGTCCATCAATCATGGCCGAGAAGCCTCGCCTTAAAAGCCAAACGGCTTTATTTCCAACTTTATCTCTACTTTCATTCTTTATTACAATAACTCTATGACTTTATTAACAATTATACCTGTTTTGTAGGTTACCGAGATTGAAGATGGATTAAATCAGGATTACGTGTCGCTAGTTTGGCTTATCATGACACCTCAACATCATCACTTTACCAAAACGGCTATACTATCACCGAATCCTCTCTCTACTTTATCATTTATTTTGCCAATTTTACAGGAATTACTCTATCATTTACTTTACCAACTTTAACGATTTTATCCTGAACTTTGCAGGGATTATCATTAAGTCTCTGAAGACAACCGGGGGCATCTTTTGGCTATACAGCCTCATTTTCATAAGCCAGACGGCTACACTCTTACTCTACTCTCTACCTTATCATTTATCTCTACCTTATCATTTGCTTTACCAACTTTACCTACTTTCACCTAAACTTTACAGGGATTTGCATTCACTTTACATTATCCTGAACTTTACAGGATTTGCATTAAGTCTCCAAAAACAACTGGAGACATCACTTACTTTACCTTATCCTGAACTTTACAGGATTTACATTAAGTCTCCAAAAACACTATCAGACATCACTTACTTTACCTTATCCCGAACTTTACAGATTTACATTAAGTCTCCAAAAACAACCGGAGACATCATTTACTTTATCTTATCCCGAACTTTACAGATTTGTATTAAGTCTCCAAAGACAACTAGAGACATCATTTACTTTACTTTATCCCGAACTTTACAGATTTGTATTAAGTCTCCGAAAACAACAAGACACATTAACTCTACTTATCCCGAACTTTATCCCAAAGACAATAGACATCATCACTTTACTTTACATATTTTCAAGTCTCCGAAAACAACCTTTATCCAACTTTACAACTTTTACTTTACATATTTTAACAACTTTACCCCGAACTTTACAGAAATCTTCATCAAGTCCCCGAAGACAACCGGAGACATCACATGGCTACACGGCCTCATCTGCATAAGCCGAACGGCTACACTTTTACTTTACTCTCTACTTTACTACTTTACTTTACCATCCACTTTACCTACTTTAATGCCTTTACTTTAAATTCCGCAGATATCATTTATCATCAAGTCCCGGAAGACAGCCGGAGGCCGTATTATCATTAAAGTCTTCAAACACAACTGGAGATATTCAGCATAAACATCGCGCATTCATTCAAGTCCCTGAAGATAACCAGAGACGACATTCGGCCACACTGCCTCATTATAAGCCACACGGCTTCATCCTCACTCTCACACTCATATTTACTATCATGTTACACTCTTTATAATTTTATACTTTCAACTTTATTACTAATTTTGACATGAATTTCGCCTTTGACGAAAAGTACAACCTACAGAGACATAGCACAACGTGGAACTTTATCTTACGCGATGAACTCGGGGCAAACATTTGTCAAGAGGAATATCAAACTCATAAGCAAAGGTCACGGATCTACTCTCGAACTCAACTCCGCCTACGTCCACAAACACGTGCCACGTAGGTCAATTTTTCTTTCATATTCCCTACTAATACTCTATTTCAATCAACTCTTTTCACAATCTTACATTCCTTCTACATCCCCAGCGTTTCCATAACTCAACACTGGGGTATTTTTTTGAGAATTTACATCGTGTCTAGTAGAGTCCTACTTAAAGGTGTGTTGCGCGCCACATTTCTAATTAGGAGGCTATAAACATATGTTCCATTCTCGAACATTCTTGTCATCTGTCTACAACCCCCGCACGCTTATAAATCCACAAAAACTCTCGAACTACACATGGCACGATTCTCGTGCAACCCGAGATATGTAGGCAACTTGAAACTGAGGTTCGGCCATAATTTTCCATAATTCCTTCGGTCCTCATAATATTTTCCACCAATTCTCCTAAACCGTACTTTCTTACAAATTCATATTTGATTGGTCGGAACAAAATTGGCTACTACGTCAACTTCTTCGCCCAAAGATTCTTACATCATCTCCGGTCGAAGAGGGGCATCTGTTGACACCCAATTTTGTCCCTCCTTTATTTAATTTACTCGGGTTTCTAAATTTACTGACGAGCTAAATACTTTATTTTTCACTATTGTTATTGCTACTACTATTAATATCGCTACTGTTATTTTCAACATTATGAGCATTACTTTATCACAAATTTTAAATGTTTAGTCATCGTTTCATTTTTGGGTTCGGACCGTCAAATTAATCACAAGACAACACTTTGCTAAATCCTTATTTTTACATATTAATTGTTAATTGTCTTCACATATCATATATTGTACTATTTATCAAATTAGAAGCCCAAGAATAATTAAATAGCGGAGGAAGAATCCACAATTTTCAGCCAAATTAATGGCCCAAAATACAAACACAATATTTTTCCTACCCAAATAAACAACCCACACAATAATTAATTTTCAACCCACATTTCTTTAAATCCAACAATAGTCCAGCCCAATCCCATTTTTACCCGACCCGGTCCGGCCCAACCAAAAAATAAAACCCTTCCCCTCTTTTTCCCTAAACCCTACCTCTTTCTCTCTCTCTCTCTCTCTCTCTCTCTCTCTCTCTCTCTCTCTCTCTCTCTCTCTCTCTCTCTCTCTCTCTCTCTCTCCTCACGCTCCACCGCCACCACCCCCCCCTCCTCCACTCTCCTCTCCTCCCCACCCCTCTCCCCCCCCGCTCCTCTCTCTCATCGCTCCTCTTTCACTCTTTTTTAGAAACCTCTCTCTCAAAACCCTATAAAAAGATCACAAGATCTTGAATCGTTTTAGGAGGGGGGATTTTGGGCAGAAGGTAAAAAAACACACCCGATTCAACAAGGTTTGAACGGATTTTTCGAACCAAATCCCCTACAAAATACAAGTTTTAATCACCAAAAAACTTTGGCCGCGACCAACAACTACTCTATTTTTTCATTTTCTGTTTGAACTTTAGTTACTTTAATCGGGTTTGGATTTCTTCGAGTTCGAGTGAAGATCCGAGACGTCGACACCCACTTCACTGCGCACAAAAAAGGTAAACTTCGACACTTTCCTTTGCCTTTATTTTTAATTTCGCTTAATAAGAAATCATTTAAGTGGTTTTGTGTCATCATTTTTAGTGTTATATATTTTCTTTGTTATGTTTTTCTTTGATGTTTGGGTGATTTGTTAGTTAGATATTAAGTTAAATGAATTCAAAGGATGGGTACTATAGTTTGGATGTTAGATTGAATTTCCAGGATCTAGAATCTGTTTAAAGTCAAACATACTGGGATATACAATTTAGTTATACATCGATATACATGAATGTCGATATATACACTTTGGTATGTATATATTTATATTATATCGTGTATTATGTCAAGTGGCATTTTAGTTTCGTTTTAATTCCCGATTGTGGTCTCTTTGCATATGTTGTTTGTTGGTTTAATTCATGTTTGGTTTAAGAAATGTTTTGTTTAAGTGGTTGATATGTCATTCGTGGCTTAAATGCTCATACTTTCTACTTTTTGAATTTATTAGTGTTGATCATGAATATGGATTTGTTTGAATTTGAATCCTGGTTATTGCATAAGTTATTCAAGTGAAACTGCGATAATTTACATTTTACAGCATTTTGGTTTATGCCCAAAATTTCTTTAATCTCTATTTGACTATTTGTTTAGTTTGTTAGTCAGATACCGCAATATGATCTATTTATCGTCTCTCGTCATTATGATGCAAATATGATATTCACACGATCTCTCGAAGTTATATGTTATAGAGACTTTTGATAGATTGAATGTGAATATATAATTTTGGATTTTGAATCATGAATTATGGGTTTCCTTAATTAGTGGTTTAAATCGGATTTGTGTGTTTAGCTTTGTATTTGATGATGATACGATTGTTTTTGTTAGAAGTTAGAAGATTTTTCACTGTTAATTACTCTTCATCATATTATGCATTGACTCTTTGAATTTGTCATTCTCCTTAAACGTTATATTTGCTATGCTTGTAATTATTTGTGTCTATAAGACTTGTAATTTGGTATATAAATTTTGAGATATATGCTTTTTTGATTTAATTTTGTTAAGGTCCCTTTTTTCTTGGTTTTAGCAATATCATGTAAAAATTAGTTAATTGAAGCATAGGTTAAGATGTGTCTTGTTTAAATGACTTTTAACGATTCATGATTACTTAAACTAAGTTTAAGTCTTTTCTTTCCCTATCTTTATTGTTTTGACATTTATTTGTTCATAGAAATGGTTGTCCTTGGTTTAAATTACATTTTTGGAAGTTTATCAAATGATAAGTAGTTTGTTATCAATTGTTTAACTACTAAAAAGGATTTGTTACAATTTATAAATGTTATGTCTAAAATCACACAACTTTTTGTTCTTTATCTTCGTGAATTATGAAATTATTTTGTTGATCTCCAACATGTTGAACATTTTTTAGAAATGACAATGTGTCGTTCTACAATTGATTCCATGTGAATTAAAAGCATTTAGTTGTTTGGATCCATTTTCCCTTTCATCATTTCATGATCGAACCATTTTGTTGCTTGGTGTCGTAAAATTCAAACACGTTATGTTCTTCTTTCATGCCGAGCATTTGAAATCTCGAGTTGAATTGTCATTGCATTTCGAGGTTGAAAATATTCCTTTAGATTGTTTTCCATTCCAATTTTGATTAATTTGTTTTCACTATACATGTTTGGTTATGTTTGCTCATTGAGTTTCTCGGGTATTGGTTGTATATATGAACCTTTTGAATTTTAACATTTTGTGAAACATTTGGTAGTAGGTTTGTGTTATGGATCGACAGAAGTATTTAGCTTCATAGGTTAAGTCGATTTGTGCTCTAAATGCAATGTTGTTTGCATTTGGGCCATATCTTAATTTGATAACGTGTTTAATTTAATATACTGTCTTGTATTTTCGTTTATACGGGTGAGTAAACCGTATATTAACCTTTGCACATACTATATTTTCTAGAGTATACAATTCTTTTCCTATACATCCTTGTATATATTATTTTCGAGATATATGCTCAATGAAACATAGAACAAAATATGATATACATAAATTATTGCCACATTTGATTTGGTTGAATTTTTATTATGTGTTTAACTTTATTTTCGATTATATACTAATCCTTTTCTTTTGTTTTATGCATGATATCTCGCATACGAGTCCGGCGTGACTCGTCATCTCCCGCATTCGGTGTTGGGCTAAAAGCCCAACGCAATTTCTTATCAAGTCGCAACCTAACAAGAAAACAAAATGCACGGCCAAAGCCCAAAGGAAATAAAATTGGGCCAAAGCCCAATAAATATAATCGATTTAAAGAAGCCCAATAACGTGAAGAACGGATTCTTTAAATGGGCCAACCCATTTAATTATATCTACTTCCTCTATTTTTATTTTTTCTGTATTTAACTTGTATTGTATGACTAACATTTTTGTTTGTTAATTTAGATAAACCTTAGTGACATTAAGGGTTTTAATTTAGTAAATGGGTAGTTAATTCCACAAATTACATTCACTTCTATTTTAAAACTATTTATAGTATCTACAACACTTATTTAAGTAATTGATTTTCAAAATAGCATGACTACATCTTTTAGCTAAGAGAATCATAATTTATGTTTACTACCTTAGAAGTTTAAAACGTCACAAATTTTACACTAATGTTAGCTTATTCTAAGAAATAAAAGGCAAATTAGTTTCAACGGATAACTGTTTCACTTTAGTTCCTTTCCAACACTTGAAATACATATTTGTTTTAAAACAACTTTAGCACAATATATATATTAAACTACTAGTCTTTACATGAAACCTTTAAAATTTCTTTAACATTAATCTTACAATAACTCTTTTAATTTGTGTTGGTATAACTCATTTTCTCCAAATACATATAAACATTACACATCCCATTTCTTTTAGTTTATTTTTAACTAAACTCTTTATGCAACTATTATTTTCTACAAGTTTTACTTTAAATAACTTTAAGAATACTTATAAGATATTTTCTTAAATATTTAAAAATACTATATTCACACTTAGCCTAACTAATCATAAGTCCGGTCGGTTAACCATTGTTAATGGGTCTTAAAGGGTGCCTAATACCTTCCCTTTAGACTAATTGAACCCTTACCTAGAATCTTAAGTTTCGTAGACCTTAAACAAAGATAAACTTTAACTTTAGATAATAACTTTAATAAACTTTAGGTGTCCTAATTCACCGTAAATAATTAGGTGGCGACTCCTTAACTTTAAATAACCCGGAATTACACCGGATGTTGTAATTTCTTACTATTTTACTCATTTCTTGAATTCTTTGTCATGTATCGAATATCTAAGTACGTAGTATTTATTTTCTTCACTAATCCCCGTTTATGGAAATATTCTATGATTAAAGTGTTGGACGGAACTCTGTTTTGCTTATGTATTGAATGATTTTTATTTGATGAAGTGAGTTAATGTTATTTTAGTTAATCTGGTTCTTTTAATGTTTCTTAAGGGATTAGCTAACCCTAAGACCTGATTCCACTTACTTCAATTCGAGCTCGGAAGAGGAAAATTGAAGTTGGTAAAGATTAATTAACAAGAATTTCGAGGCTTTAAACCTCATCTAATAACTTGAGTTAGAATAGTAAAGTTACTTGAGATTCAATTAGCTGTGCTTGTGTCACGACCCAACCGTAGGGCCATGACCGGCACCCGTAGCCAACACACCAAGCACCTCTAAACATACATCTCATAAACATTCCTGGGTAGACCATAAAGATAGCTCATGGATATCATAACCTGTAAGGACATATATCATAACAAAACGGTACATCTCTATATAATCTTCAACAATTATGTCTATCATCACCAGCCGACAAAGCTACTAAAATATTATACAATGATACGAACCGGTAGGTTGGCGAACGTCTAACTTTACATGCATGTCTACGAGCTTCTACATAGAATACAATCGACCATAAGGACTAACACCAATGATCGGCAGCCTCCGAAGCAAATGAAGCGCTCCCGATATTCCGCCGATGAAGCTCCTATGGGTCGATCCGTCTACCTCGCGAGTACGAACGCAACACCACAAGAAAGGATGTCGCACTAACCGTTGTACCGAGTATGTCGTGCATAAGGTCGCATGTACATAAGAATCGTGGAAAACATCCGAGACATGCCAATGAGTCCGTATATCAAGAAACATATATATATATATATATATATATATATATATATATATATATATATATATATATATATATATATAGAGAAACGCCGTCACAACATATGTGCCACATCATCACCCCCCGTCAAATGTGCCTTATGTACTACGAACGCCACAACATAGGCCGCGCCTTCACCCCCCGTTAATCGTGCCTATATATATACATGAAGAATGAGAATGAGTGCAATGCATAAGCAAAATGAAATAATAGAACTCAGTAATATCACAAAATAGCTATTTACATATATTATACTCATAGCATTTACGAGAGTTCAAATAAAAAGCTACTACTTTAGCGAAGTGACGAAGGTTGGTAACCTCCGATTTATATTATGGAACAATCATCATTGCCATATCTCACCTCGAAGGAACAATTATTATAAGGTGAGATCAACAACGATGAATAAAATCAAGAAAAAAATCATGAAATAAGCTCAATAATATCATAATAGCATTAAAATCATGTTTTGAAATTTCTGTGAACGGGATCATCATCATCATTTTTATCATCGAAAAACATCTATCTTTGGCATCATGAACTTTGAAATCTAAATTCTAGCTTTTT
>NW_026717565.1:0-14927 GCF_029784015.1 Lycium ferocissimum | reverse complement strand
GTGAAAAGAAATGTACGGCTCACGACTCTAAGGTCCGTTTGAAAGGTCTTGAGTAAACTTTTAAACACTCATTACGATACTTAATGCTAAGCTTCTCAGGTATGACCTACGACATGTTTTCTTGAAACATTGTTAAAGTAAAAGTCCGTAGTAATTGTATACTAGTCCCGATCGACTCAATATTTGGTTTGAAATCTCTAATGTCAGTATGTAGTTGTATATGACCGTTTGTGTCGGGTCTTGGAGTCTACTTTATTTGACATGCACATGGTTTCGGCACTACTCTGCTCGTGCCAGTTATTATGACTTCGTCCACCGGTACCCGGGCCGGCTTTGTGATCGTGCGCACTATGATATATTCGGCAGTATGATGTGTTACGGTTTCCGTAGCCTCGCCATAGGGCCGGTTACCGTTTTGGAGTTATGATGTGATATGGCCTTTGTTATGTTTGATGATGAGGGTGTGTGTGATATTGTGATTTGTTCGGAGATGTACGGAGATTTGAAAAACTTCCGGAGTATGATGTGTTGTGGCACCAGCGTCAGGGGGTGACCACGTTCCTGAGCCTTATGCATGATTTCTATTTGCATTTTGTGTATGTGCATCTCGCACAGGTTTGACCCGTTATATCTGTATCTGTTTCTGTATTTCCCTCGACATCGCTATGCTTTGGATTACTGTACTTTCCGCTTTACATACTCAGTACTTGTTTCGTACTGACCCCCTGTCCTTCGGGGGCTGCGTTCATGCCGCGCAGGTACAGGTGCTCCGCGTGACACACCGCCAGCTTAGGATTCTTATTCTACTGTTTGGAAGGCTCCTTTGATCCGGAGCTTATACTCTTGGTATATTTCTTTTTAGCCAGATATTCTCGTACATTTGAGACTATACGACGACGGCCCCGTCCGTCATATGTTCGTATGTTCTTGTTATGTATGTAGAGGCACGTAGTCATATTTGTGGGTCGTGGGTCCGCCCCGTTTACATGTGGTCCCGTCCGTATATATGTGATTTTGATTTGCGTCCTTAAAGCGGCCCGTATGCTATTATGGCCGTATGGCCCACATGTCCGTATGGGTGTGTCCGGGGCGATGTACATTCCGCCACCTTGATTCTCGATATGATATTTGACACGGCGACCGCTTAGGATCGCGTTTGTATGATGTCCGCTTTTGATTATCGATGCGAGTAATGTCTGTTAGATCTGATTATGTGATATTATGCTGATTTGATTCGTAAGTTCGTTCGGGTGCCTAGGTAGGGCACCAGTCACGGCCCACGGGGTTGGGTCGTGACAGCATCCTTGGCCGATATTAAGTTTAAAAGATATAATGAACGTTGGCGCTCGGTAGAATTGGGCGCCGGGTGCCAATCGCGGCCCTCCTGTTTAGGTCATGACAAACTTGGTATCAGAGCAGGTCTGTCCTAGGGAGTCTACAAAGTCGTGTCTAGTAGAGTCTCACTTATGGATGTATTGCATGCCACATTTATTATTGGGAGGCTACAGGACATTTAGGATGTTTACCTTCTTTTCATGTCCTAGATCGTGCGATAGAGCTGAATTGGTGGAATCGAGTCTAACGTATGCGTCAATGTAGGCTGTGCAGAAATGTCTTCATCTAGAAATGCTATAGTTAATTATGATGTTGAGGACGGATTGGGAGATGGTATGATATATACGCTCTCTATTGAGACAGATCCATCTGAGTACTAGAGTGAGTCGCTTTCTCGGATAGCACTAGTTCCACCAGTACTACATGAGCTGAGGGAAGCTCCAGCATCATTAGATCTACCAGTTCCACCACCGCCTCCGTCTGATTAGGATGTGAGGAAAATGGTACAGGTACTGACACAGTTAGTTACCTCTCAGGTTTAGTGTCACCCGAAAGCCTCTCACAGTAATAGAGCCCTTGAAGGGTCAGGAAGTTCACAACCTAACTAGTTTAGAGAGCGAGAACTGTCTATATTTTCAGGAGATGATTCTGATGAAGCTATGGGATGGATTAAGAGGGCCAGGACAGTCGATAATTATAGAGGATTGCGGGGTGGTAGTAGGTTGCAGCAGGCTAGGTTTGTGCAGCAACTTGTGCGTGATCAGAGTTCTCAGGTAAGGTTGATACAGAATTCACAGACATCAGTATGGCAGGATCATGTTAGTACATGTAGAGTGGAGCCATCCCAGCCATTATGTCATCAGGGCAGTCGGGTGCATGTTGGTCAATGTCGAGTAGGTGTAGGGGTTTGTTTTGGTGTAGTAGTAGGATCCATAAGATACGGGCATGTCCAACGCTTAAATGTAAAGACTAGGATATGAGTGAGGGTGGAGTGTCGAGCTCCGGTGCTATGTGAAGTTACCTTGTGAATGCAGGTATATAAACTATATTTTGTGAGGTCCCGTCTTTATTAGTTCGCAGAAAAATACTGCATGTTCTATGCTACTGGTATCTAGATTGGAGAATTTGAATTTTATTGCATTATGAGGAGTTAAGGCATCCGAATGGAAGTAAAAAATGAATACAATATGAAGGTAAAGGTAGAATTCTTATGTTTGAATGATAAGCAGGGCTATACTTATGTTTCGTGCAGTTAATGAGATATAAACCCTTATTAATGTTGCAATGGGTACGCAGCTCAATCTCCTCTTTGTGATATTTACACTAGTTAGTGAAATGTTAGCCGAATATGGGGTAAAGCTCAAAAGGACAGTTACCTTCTGAATAAGTTAAGGATAAAGGGTGATATTGGGAAACGAAGTTCGATGGCTATGTCACGACCCAACCCCGTAGGCCGCGACTAGTGCCCGAACTGGGCACCTGTACACACCTATTAACCAGAAATAGCGTACAAATAACTTATACATACAGAAAGGTGAAACGTCGCCCTAAAGCTGTTACACATGTATATATATACAGATCACAGTCATAGCTTTCAGCAGATGATATCGCACATAAGCCAGCAAGGCTGTCATAATACAGGGGGACGTCCGAAACACAAATCACACAGACACATTTGAACAGTAACTACCCATAACCCACACATATATGTCTACAGACCTCTAAGAGTAATAACAGAATCATATGACGGGACAGGGCCCCGCCGTACCCATGAATAGACATATACATATGCATCGGGAGAATCTGTACCAAAACATAGGCTCCGAAATAAGGGAGCGCTCCAAAATAGCTGAATGGAATCCTAAGCTGGCGGATCACCAAAATGGATATCTGTACCTGCGGGCATGAAACGCAGCCCCCGAAGAAAAGGGGGGTCAAGATTTAAATATGTACTGAGTATGCAAAGCATGAAATATAGTAAACAGGATCATAATCAGAATCAGAAGTACAGAAAGTAAATGCAATATCCAGATTACCAAAAGGCTTACTTATTAAAATACAAATCATGCATGGGGCTCAGGAATATGGTCGCCCTCCCGTCATTGGCGCCATAACACATCATACTCCGGAAGGTTTCATATCTCAGTAACCCGACATATCACATAACACATCATAACGCCATAATACATCATAACACCAAATATACACGGTACCCGGCCCTCTAGGGAGGGGCTCGGCGAACCGGAACACATGATACTCCGGAGTATAACATAGTGCGTACGATAACATAACCGGCCCGGGACTCGGCGAAAGATGTAATAACAGAATGCACGAGCAGAGTCGTGAGTAACCATATGCAATTTAAAAATATTTTCAAAGACTGAACAGAATAGAATAATCAAAACGGATCATCATTTAAAAACCAAGACAATAGTCATGCTAATGTTCTTTCAAAAGGTCGTTAGGACCATGCGAAGGAAAGTCTTGGGGGCCCACGGACAAGTATAAAAACCAATCCGACCCCGCCTATGAAAGTTGGAGACCTTATTCATTATAGAATCTCCTACGAGCGTTTCTAGGCGATCCGAGCTCATCTATGAAAGTTACGGTCGTTCGTAGTTACGGAATATTTAGGAACAAAATTCTTTATGTAACGTTTGAAATCCAATAATATAAAACATAAGGACCTTAGTTCGACTACATTAAGAGAGTCAACTTAAGAAGCGAATAAGAATTGTACACAAGCTCGGATCTTAAGAATGGAATTACCCCGAGGCTCGTATCATAGCCCACTTACCACTACGACATGCCAAAAGAAAGAAAGGTTAGGCTTTACATACCTGTTCAATCTCCTATTGGCTACGTGTCACACCCTAACCTTATTAGGGTGTGATGGGCACTCGACCCCACATCCGGAGTGAGCGAACCCGCGATACGTACTCTTATTACGCACATAAGTTTTTTTTTTTCAAATCTCTGAACTGAATAATCCTGAAATGCATAATGAAGCTTGTAAAGTTGACAAAATCTGTAATTATACAAGATTTACTACATAACACAAATCAACATGTCGGCTGATGGAGCCGCTAGCAGACTGACATATCATACCCACGACGTTGTCTGCAAAGTCTCTAACACAAATCCAGAAATCATAACAGACAAACTCGACTCGCAAGATTGGGAAAATGGAGCTTGCCATCTCCGCTGGAACATCTTCTATAGTAACTTCAGCTCGTCTGGGTGTACCTGCGTGGCATGAAACGCAGCCCCCGAAGAAAGGGGGTCAGTACGGAAAATGTACTGAGTACGTAAGGCATGCAATACAGAGAAACAAACTATAACTGAAACAGACAGAACTATCAGGTGCATACGTTACTCAGAATTGCAGATGCTTACCTTTCAGACACAATTCATACATACCTGTTTCATATGCCAAAAAGTGTACAGAAAATAAATGGGTTAACCGTAGTACCAAATGCTTATTTTGCGCTCACGATCGTATGTCCGAAGAGGTGCGGAAAATACGAACGCACGGGTGATGTCACACGTCGACGGAGTACGTAACGTACGTATATTCGAGAAAGTCATATATCGGACGGAATGCCGAACATACGGAATATTCGATTGAATCATATAACGGACAAACTACCGAACATACGTGAACGTTCGTACGCCGACATATACATCGGACGAATACGTAATGCACGAATGCTCGGGATGACATTGTATACCGCATATGCATAAAACGTGTCCCGGCCCTCTGATAAGGGACTCGGTGAATAGGATCACACATATAGCAGACTCATATGTCATATATGCAAATAACGTGTCCCGGCCCTTTGTTAAGGGACTCGGTAATGTAGAATCATGCAGATCAGAATCCTGTGCCAAATATACATAACGTGTCCCGGCCCTCTACTGCGGGTCTCGGTGGATAATATCAAATGCCATCACCGCCACCATCCCCGTATCATCATAAACACATGCAGATAACGTGTCCCGGCCCGCAAGTACGAGGGACTCGGTGAATAATGCAGAGAAGAGCACGATAACATGTCCTGGCCCGGGACTCAGTGAATCAGAATCATACCGTAGAATGAGCACGAGAACATAACATGCCCTGCCCGGACTCGGTGAAAGATACATTAAGCTATGCACGAGCGAGTCATGAGAAACCATATGCACATAAATCCGGACTCAATGAATACGTACACTTACCGACATTCGGAGGCTCGAAATTGAGTTTCGGGTTTTCTCGAATTGGTATCGAAAGCTATGAGCGTTTGAAATACGGAAACCTCTTCGATTTGTTTAAGCGATCCGAGATCATACATGAAGGACATTAAGGCTTGTAGAGCATATTCGTATTAGAATACTCGGATCGACGACTATATCCAAATACGGATAGCGGAATACTTATATCGACGTTCATACTACTCATATCGGAATTATCATATCGAATGCTTATACCGTAATACTTAGATCGGATACTTATGTCGAACATATACATATCGAACATTTATTCTCAAATACTTATATCGTAACACTTGTATTAGAATATTTCCATCGGAATGTTTATATCAAATATTCAAGTCGATCATTCGTACCGAAGCATTTATGTCGGAATAGCCGAACCGTAATACTCATATCCGAGTTACCAAATACTTATAACAAACTCAGAACATTAGCCAAAAGTTTCCATTAATCATCGTACAGAAATAAGGCTAATAGAACAATATACAAAGGTCTCGGGGTTGTGGGCCCACCTCGGGTCACATGAGGTGGCGTACCCAATTTACGTATTTTACACTTCATAATATCATTCGTGATAGTTTTAAGATAGTCGGGTCTCATTTGTTCAAGTTCTAGGTGTTTAGACATCTTTTCCAACCATTAGCAACATAAGTGATTCAATTCTACTGAAAGAAAAAGGGCAATTTCGGACGTGGATTCCGAAGAGTGAGTTGTCCCCGAGGTCCAAATTCAAGCCTAGTATATCTAGGACATGCCAAGAGAAAGAAAGGGTAAGCCTTACATACCTGTTCCGCTTCTTAAGCTTTTCCAAATTCGAATTCCGTTTTCTCCAAAATCTACAAATGGTCATGTTTACCAAATGTTAATCACAAAGCTTTAAGAATTCAATCTTAATCTTTCAAATAAATCCACTTATATTCTGCCGAATTTCGGCAAAAGATTTCCCCGTAAATGCACCATCCCCGAGATTCTATCTCGGCCAACAATACTACGTAAAATCCGAGAATAGAACTCGGCCAACAAATCAACAACGACAATACCAACAATTATTCCAACAATACTTACAATATTCATAATGATCCCATACCACCCGAATCCTCCAACTTCAACAAACAATATCACTAACACATTTTTATCCTCCAAATTCATAAACTTCCTCAACAATACACACATTAGCAACATTATGCTCATAAATAGAGAGACGACACTAACATTATATTCGCTTCCAAATCAGCCCATAACAATTCCAACATCAATTTAAGCCATCAAATTCTCATTTGCATCATAAAATACATATCAACAACAATTAAATTATTACATAAAACTTGATTCATATTTCATACCACACACACACCACACATTCGGCCACCTTCCAACACCCACCAATTCAACCAAAATCACCAAACTTCCATTTCCAATATAAATTCCATAACAACAACAACTAAAATGCTACATAAAAATTAACTAATCTTGCCTCCACAACACATGCATACACACGGCTATACCATGCAAACCTCCCATATTTTCATGAATTCTATCCATTCCTTCATACTACAATATAAACAAGCTTTCATAACATCATAAAAAGGGATAAAATCTTACCTTTTCCTTCAACTTCCTCACTTGAATTGAATACGGAAACGACGAAACGGATGACTTATCTTCCGAAATAATTATGCCACGTTGTAGAGGACCCTCGAATTAGTGGGAATACATGAAGAAAATAATTTTTGGGACAAGATTTCCCATAGCTTATTTTTCTTCACCATGGCCGAATAGGCCTATGGTTTCTCCTCCTTCTTTCTCTTTTTTTTTTTTTTTTTTTTTGCTTTGTCTTCAATTAAAAGATGAACAAATATATATACACATCCATATTGCATGCATGTGAGGGGCACATGCCCCTCTCTCTAGATTTTTCTTTCTTTTCCTTTTCATTTTTCTAGAGTTTTCTTTCTTTTATTCTATTATTTTTTTAAAAGATGACTTATTATTTTAGTCATCCTTTTTCCATTCTTTTTCTTCACATGGCCAATATGGCCCCTTTTGGAATTTTCTTGAATTCCCGTGAAATGACCATTTTGCCCCTAGCCTTTTTAAATATTTCCATGAACCATTTTGCGAATTTTCCTTTTTCGCCCTCAACCTCTCACAATATTCCCATACTAATAATAGTCATAAATTATATTTATAACAACTCGTACATCAAAATGATTTTTGAAAATGATCTCGTCCTTAACTTCCCACGACGACTTCGAAATATCCAAACGTACAAAGTACGGGCTATAACATCCTCCCCCCCTTTAGAACATTCGTCCTCGAATGTTCGATCGATCTTATGGGGTCTTGCAAAGCACTTTGGGAGGGGGGTTCCTTTATAGTTGCCCTTTCCTTTTATGCCCATTCCTTATCCTTCACCTTATTCTCTTTAGCCTTTACACGAATCCTCATTTTATATCATAGGTTTCCTTTCCGATACTTAAGAATATGGTAATTCCCTCTTTGGTTTAACATAATATAGTCTCCCCCCCTTTAAGGGGGCTCCTTATGCACCAACGATTCTTCTTTCCGACTCCGCGCACGACATAGCAAAATTCCTTGTCATAAGTTTTCCTTTCGTTCTCCATCGATCTCCTCACGTATGAGATATCATACATGTTCATATGCATATACACATATAATTAGTATCAACTAACCCACAAAATACTTCCAGACACTATTCAAGCCTATCCAAATTCCAGAACCGTGGCGTACTTTCTGTCCCTTCTCTAATCTGTTGTCGCGTGCTAGGTGGCTCCTTTTATAATCTCCAACCATCTTGTACATTCTATCTTCCCATTTGTCACTTGGATCAACATTTGTGAAAATTTTGGCATACTTCCCAGGGGGTCACCCATCATGAAATTGCTCCCACCTGAGCACGCTTAACCCCGAAACTTTGGTGGGATTTAGTGCCTTAATGCTGATATAATCGCGTCCACTTCCTCATATGCCCTTTACTACATAATCTGAAGCCAGTCAAAGTTTCACAGATTCTGAGGCATTTTCGTAACACGTCCTTTCTTGTGCAATTACCGTTTTGCCCTTTTCAATCTTCCATATCACCTTCACAAATTCTTATTATCCTAAATCTGTACACTGCGAATGCCATCAATACCTTACAGAGTATATAACTTCATATCACATTCTTGTCATCCGGAACCGCCGGTCTCGGGTAACTAATCAAATATATCCACACTTACCTCTTTCCGTCGTATGTAAGGCTTACACATGGAATTTCTTATTTCATTCTCCTATGAATTGGCTCTATCGCACGATCTATGACAGAAAGAAGGTCAACAATCCTAGATGCCCCGTAGCCTCCTGTTTATAAATGTGGCGCGCTTCACATCATAAACGGGGACTCTACGACACGACTTTGCGGACACCCCACGGACAGACCTCGCTCGATACCACTTTGTCACACCCTAACCTTATTAGGGTGTGATGGGCACCGACCCCACATCCGGAGCCGAGCGAACCCACGTACTCTTATTACGCACATAAGTTTTTTTTCAAATCTCTGGATAAAATAATCTTTCGAAATGCATAATGAAGCTTGTAAAGTTGACAAAATCTCGTAATTATACAAGATTTACTACATAACACAAATCAACATGTCGGTACCGATGGAGCCTCTTTACGACCGACATATCATACCCACGACGTCGTCGCAAAGTCTCTAACACAAATCCGAAATCATAACGGACAAACTCGACTCGGCGGTACTCGGGAAAATGGAGCTTGCCATCTCCGCCGGAACATCTTCTATAGTAACTTCGGCTCGTGCAGGGTGTACTGCGTGGCATGAAACGCGGCCCCGAAGAAAGGGGGTCGGTACGGAAAATGTACGAGTACGTAAGGCATGCAATACAGAGAAACAAACTATAACTGAAACAGACAGAACTATCAGGTGCATACGTTACTCAGAATTGCAGATGCTTACCTTTCAGACACAATTCATACATACCTGTTTCATATGCCAAAAAGTGTACAGAAAATAAATGGGTTAACCAGAGTACCAAATGCTTATTTTGCAGTCACAGATCGCATGTCCGAAGAGGTGCGGAAAATACAGAACGCACGGGTGATGTCACACGTCAGACGGAGTACAGAACGTACAGAATATTCAGATAAAGTCATATATCGGACGGAATGCCGAACATACGGAATATATCGGATTGTATCATATAACGGACAAACTACCGAACATACACACGTTCGAACGGCGGTGGTGCATATACATCGGACGTAATAGGTGTCCGGCCCTAGAATGCACGGCTCGGATGACATTGTATACCGCATATGCATAAAACGTGTCCCGGCCCTCGATAAGGGACTCGGTGAATAGGATCACACATATAGCGTACTCATATGTCATATATGCAAATAACGTGTCCCGCCCTTTGTTAAGGGACTCGGTAATGTAGAATCATGCGATCGAATCATGTGCCAAATATACATAACGTGTCCCGACCCTCTGCGCTCGCGGGTCTCGGTGGATAATATCAAATGCCATCACTGCCACCATCCCCGTATCATCATAAACACATACGGATAACGTGTCCCGGCCCGCAAGTACGAGGGACTCGGTGAATAATGCAGAGAAGAGCACGATAACATGTCCTGGCCCGGGACTCAGTGAATCAGAATCATACCGTAGAATGAGCACGAGAACATAACATGCCCTGGCCCGGGACTCAGTGAAAGATACATTAAGCTATGCACGAGCAGAGTCGTGAGAAACCATATGCACATAAATCCGGACTCAATGAATACGGACACTTACCGACATTCGGAGGCTCGAAATTGAGTTTCGGGTTTTTTTCGAATTGGTATCGAAAGCTATGAGCGTTTGAAATACGGAAACCTCTTGGTTCGTTTAAGCGATCCGAGATCATACACGAAGGACATTAAGGCTTGTAGAGCATATTCGCATTAGAATACTCAGATCAGACGACTCATATCCAAATACAGATAGCGGAATACTTATATCAGACGTTCATACCGGAGTACTCATATCGAAATTATCATATCAGAATGCTTATACCAGAATACTTAGATCAGGATACTTATGTCAGAACATATACATATCAGAACATTTATTCTCAAATACTTATATCAGAACACTTGTATTAGAATATTTCCATCGGAATGTTTATATCAAATATTCAAGTCAGATCATTCGTACCGAAGCATTTATGTCGGAATAGCCGAACCAGAATACTCATATCTGAGTTACCAAATACTTATAACAAACTCGGAACATTAGCCAAAAGTTTCCATTAATCATCGTACAGAAATAAGGCTAATAGAACAATATACAAAGGTCTCGGGGTTGTGGGCCCACCTCGGGTCACATGAGGTGGCGTACCCAATTTACGTATTTTACACTTCATAATATCATTCGTGATAGTTTTAAGATAGTCGGGTCTCATTTGTTCAAGTTCTAGGTGTTTAGACATCTTTTCCAACCATTAGCAACATAAGTGATTCAATTCTACTGAAAGAAAAAGGGCAATTTCGGACGTGGATTCCGAAGAGTAGAGTTGTCCCCGAGGTCCAAATTCAAGCCTAGTATATCTAGGACATGCCAAGAGAAAGAAAGGGTAAGCCTTACATACCTGTTCCGCTTCTTAAGCTTTTCCAAATTCGAATTCCGTTTTCTCCAAAATCTACAAATGGTCATGTTTACCAAATGTTAATCACAAAGCTTTAAGAATTCAATCTTAATCTTTCAAATAAATCCACTTATATTCTGCCGGAATTTCGGCAGCATTTCCCCTGTAAATGCACCATCCCCGAGATTCTATCTCGGCCAACAATACCACAGAAAATCCGAGAATAGAACTCGGCCAACCAATCAACAACGACAATACCAACAATTATTCCAACAATACTTACAATATTCATAATGATCCCATACCACCCGAATCCTCCAACTTCAACAAACAATATCACTAACACATTTTTATCCTCCAAATTCATAAACTTCCTCAACAATACACACATTAGCAACATTATGCTCATAAATAGAGAGACGACACTAACATTATATTCGCTTCCAAATCAGCCCATAACAATTCCAACATCAATTTAAGCCATCAAATTCTCATTTGCATCATAAAATACATATCTACAACAATTAAATTATTACATAAAACTTGATTCATATTTCATACCACACACACCCACACATTCGGCCACCTTCCAACACCCACCAATTCAACCGAAATCACCAAACTTCCATTTCCAATATAAATTCCATAACAACAACAACTAAAATGCTACATAAAAAGTAACTAATCTTGCCTCCACAACACATGCATACACACGGCTATACCATGCAAACCTCCCATATTTTCATGAATTCTATCCATTCCTTCATACTACAATATAAACAAGCTTTCATAACATCATAAAAAGGGATAAAATCTTACCTTTTCCTTCAACTTCCTCACTTGAATTGAATACGGAAACGACGAAACGGATGACTTATCTTCCGAAATAATTATGCCACGTTGTAGAGGACCCTCGAATTAGTGGGAATACATGAAGAAAATAATTTTGGGACAAGATTTCCCATAGCTTATTTTTCTTCACCATGGCCGAATAGGCCTATGGTTTCTCCTCCTTCTTTCTTTTTTTTTTTGCTTTGTCTTCAATTAAAAGATGAACAAATATATATACACATCCATATTGCATGCATGTGAGGGGCACATGCCCCTCTCTCTAGATTTTTCTTTCTTTTCCTTTTCATTTTTCTAGAGTTTTATTTCTTTTTATTCTATTATTTTTTTAAAAGATGACTTATTATTTTAGTCATCCTTTTTCCATTCTTTTCTTCACATAGCCAATATGGCCCCTTTTGGAATTTTCTTGAATTCCCGTGAAATGACCATTTTGCCCCTAGCCTTTTTAAATATTTCCATGAACCATTTTGCGAATTTTCCTTTTTCGCCCTCAACCTCTCACAATATTCCCATACTAATAATAGTCATAAATTATATTTATAACAACTCGTACATCAAAATGATTTTTGAAAATGATCTCGTCCTTAACTTCCCACGACGACTTCGAAATATCCAGACGTACAAAGTACGGGCTATAACACTACGCTTGTGCGTCCAAGCTCGTAAGTCTACATTTAAGAGGATTTACACTTAATGTTAGCCTCTTCATCGCACACTTGTACCAGGTTTCAAATTATACTATTCTGTATTCTACCGAAAATCGGGCAGCATCTCCCCTGTTTATATGCCTAGCCCGAATTCTCAATTCAACAACCAACAGCAATCACAACAATGCCAACATTAAACATAATATTTCCAACTTTTAAAATACTTCATAAACACCCCATATGATGTTTGTCCCATAATTCCATCACAGAACCATTATATAACAATTTTACAGCTCTTTCTTCGTAAATAAATCAATATTAACACAAATAGAAAGAGATTCATACCTTTCCCGCGATAATAATTCTATATCTTAACTCCCTCACCTTAAAATTAAGCCACAACGCATTAATACACAATTTTGTAGCTGCAACTATACGCTGTCTGGACCGGAATTTGGGAATTATACCTGGTATTGGGCTAAAAGTTGGTGGTGGAAGGTTGGGGAATTTTCTGGAGTTTTTGGGAGTGTTTGGGGTGGTTTGGGACGAAAATAGGGGGCCTCTCCCTTATATAGAACGGTCCAGGTTCTACCTGGACCGACCTATATTTCCATCAGCGCGTTCGCGCTGACTTAATTTTTCTAACTGTACCTTCGTTCAGTAAAAAGGTCATAACTCTCGATTCCGATATCGTGTGAGGGGTCACGACCTATGGTTGGAAATATCTTTCAATTATATACAACTTTCCTTCTTTGTGTTTTTCCAAATTCCAAACTTATAATACCGTTTTTGCCCCTCCAAGTCAGATCATCTGAAAATGTTTCCTTAAATCGCCCTTTTGGAAGGCTTATGCCCATATTTGGCTTATGGGTCCTCTTAGTACTTGCTCAACCTTTCATGTACTACTCATATGTCTCTTCATATGTCCTTTATAAAACTACGACGTGTGGGCCCCACTTAGCGTGCAGCAACGAGGGTTTCTCATTAAGTGCCATATGAACCAATTCATCCCATATGGTCTCCAAATATCATATATATGTTATTTTTACATTCTTATAATATAACCTTCATCTTGAACCCGAGTCCTTTAATTTTTGTTCAGCCGCGTTCGCGCCTCTCTCTTAGTGGGCGCGTTCGCCAGTAATTTTCCGTCCGCGCCCGACTTGTAACGTCCATATCTCCTTACCTCGATGTCCGATTGAGGAGCGGTTTGTTGCGTTGGGAACTAGACTTCCCGAAATTCACTTTAGACTTTTGTTTCACTTCAAAACTCTTAATATACTAAAACCTATTCTTCCTTCCAGTTAGACCAAAATTTTTCCTTACCAACCCTTGCCCAACTTTCCTTCAAAGCCCCGGAAGCTCAATTCCCTTAGTTCACTGATCTCCCAATTCTCGTATAACCTGTTACGTGAACTCGGACTCTTGTAATCGTAACCCGAGCACCTATGATCTCATATTTTCTTGGCAATAACTCCGATGTCTGCACTTGAATAGCTAATACCTAACGAGTCTTAACGTTCAGAAACTACGGGGTGTAACAGGCTATGGGGCCAACAGATAAGTAACGTGATATCAAACGATTATAGGATGAAGCTGACTACCATAAATGATTTAACCATGCAACGGAGAGACACCAACATCAAAAAATGACTTAGGATGAATTGGAATCAAGGTATCGACTAGCTACTGTTACAGTAATTGGACGAATGGACCAGTAGAAAGAGAAAAACAACCGGTGGAAGAACCTGGGAGAAATTATAAAGATCTTTGTGACGAAAAGTTAAGGTCGTTGAGGAACAGTATGCCAGCAGGGAAACATGACCTCTATGTATATATATGAACCCAATAATTCGTCTAAAAGGAAGAAAAGTTACCCTGAGATCAATTATAATCTACTAAGAGTACAGACCTACAAAAGGCGGGAGGATGAGTAGGATTTTAAGCGTGAAACATTAAACCATTGCCCTATGGAGGGGCGATGAGATGATAAAGTACTAGGCTAAAAGTGCGGCTTGTAACATTGGGACAACGAAAAGACTCTGACAGAAGGGGATTCGAAGCAACATTAAAGTAACGCATGAGTACAAAATGACAAAGAACGTAGACGCATTAATGATAGGTGTAGTCAGACACTTTGTACATGGGGGTATCAACTTGAATAATAAGTTAATATGGGGAG
>NW_026717564.1:0-15394 GCF_029784015.1 Lycium ferocissimum | reverse complement strand
GAAAATTAGTACGGAATGGGAAAAACCCCAAGGCTTGCCTTTGAAACATAAATCATGCATGCCCAATATCATATCAAATTCATTATGGGACTTAGAAACGTAAGTGAATAATCATCTTGTACATATGTGTCACGACCCGAACTACGGGCGCGACGGTATCCGGGAGCTAACCACCGAACACCTCTCACTCTTTGTATCTGTATCATCCATAATATATGCTCATAATCATGTAAAGCGGCATCAAATACATTTGCTTTTATAAACATAGGCCCTTCGGTTATCAAAATAATAATATACATGCACATACACAAAAGCCACGGGACCATACTACCTACACCGCGTATCTACGAGCCTCTACTAGAACACCGAACATATGGACGGGACGGGACCGCCGTGTCCCGAAATACATGTACAAAATAATGTCTCAAATAGCACCTCCAATAAGGGAGGGCTTCCGCAACTCGTCGCTGTAGTTACCGTAGATCCGCACCGTCTCCTTGTTCACCTCGTGGGCATGAACACGGCCCAAAGAAACGGACGTCGCACGAATATTGTATCAGTATGTAAGCATGAGCGAGAAAGATGGAGAAACATAACGGTAATACATGAAATGACATAAGATAAGACATTAAAATTCTCTTCATAGTACTTACTGTCCCGTAGAGGGATGTTCCGTGTTACATTTCGTGCTCGCATACATAAATTCATACCTTTTACTTACTTGCCTTTCATATCTATTCACTCGTCATACTTCCATGTTGGTATCACGTACCTTGCATATACATAGCCTCACTTCGCACTTACGCGATAGTAGATATTCGTGCACTCAATCGTCGTATATGTGTAGCATAATCGTACTCGTAACGATATCATATACTTATCTCATTTGTACTCACATGAATGTGATGCATATGGTATAATCATACGAGTAACACAATCATACTCATATAGATATCATACGTGAAGCGTATAATCGTGCTCATACAAGCATCATGCATATAACATAGTCGTGTTCATTATAGCGGCATCATACATGTAGCATACTCGTATTCATATCGGTTAGCATCATTCGTACTTGTATTCATATAGATTAGTATCATCGTGCCGGCCCTTCGGCTCGATGGGATCACTAGCATACGTAATCGGCCCTCTTGGCTCGATGGCACATCAGTATAGCGACTGCCCTCGGGGCTCAATAGGCACGGGATTATACGTACTCGGCCCTCGTGGGCTCGATGAGCTTAGCGGCATAATACTCGGCCCTCATGGGCTCTCTTAATGGTACACGTACTCGGCTCTGCCCTCGATACATACATACATATACATCACATAGGGGATATCGTGCCCTTAACATAGCTAGTCATCATCATAACACATGCATAAACTTATTTCATCATGTCGCATTTATTTATACGCATTTTATCATTATCCGTATTCGGCCTCATAGGCTCGACAAAGATATCGTATTCTGCCACGAGGGCTCGACCACATTACATATATCTCATAGCGTACATCTATACAGTCGGCTCATTACTATTACTCGTTTCATAGTCTTGTTGTAGCTTTGTTTTACTCTAGCGTCATCAAACTTATATCTGGGCATACATACCATATACTCATTATCTTACATCTTGTAGATTTATGATTATGAATCGTCTTATAAGTATATCATGGATCCATCGTACTTAACATCACTATCATTCATTTCATGGGCGTATCGTGGCTTAACATAGTGCTACCATATCTTATCATATATGCGCATAACCGTAATAATCGCCGACCATATAGGTGCGGTGTAATAATCAATATCATTAGCATCGTAATAAGCCTACGTCCGGGCATTACGCGTCCGTGATATTATCTCATGCCGCCCACTAGTGGTGTACGCCCGCCACGCTTTGGCCATGGTGTGTATAGTGCCCGCCTTCGGGTATTTTGCCCGGCCATATAGGCGCGGTGATATCATCATATGCTCATTACATCATACTTATCATAACATGCTTATCATAGTATGCTTATCATAACTCATCATGGTATGCTTGACATCATATACGTATTACAATACATGCGCGCGCGAACTCTTAGCTAATCATGCTTTATCGGGGTGACGTAAGGTGCATTGGACCCCGATGTCATTATGAGCATTCTTACGTATTCGCCTCACCCTGGAGGAACAAGCATAGGGTGAGTGTACATAATGATCAATATCGTTAGATTACATAAAGGACATTATTAGCTTCTCAGAGGCATCATATCATAGGCTATAGCATTTCTAGACTTTAGCTTACTATTATCATCATCGTATTCATCTCGTAGCCCTTATCTCGTATATCTATTCATGTGTGAGGATCTTTACTTTCTTAGAGATAGGGACATTTATAGTAAACGAGGAGTTTCATGCCATAGGACTCATGCCTTAGGAGGAAAAGGATTTGCCTCGCATACCTTTGCCGTTTAGCTACTCCGGTCTTTGCTCGTCCTCCTTCAATGCTTGCGTCTTTACCTTCAAGAGGGTTCGTATCGTCATTAGCTAATCAATTACAAGAACATACTTCTTAAGGCTAAAGAAAATCGGGCAGCGTTTCCTTTGTTTATACTACTTTCCTCCATATTCCATATCAACTCCCAACATTCATAATAACCATCACAATATCGTTAACAACAATCGTTATTCATTCATCTTATTTGCATTTCAAAATCTCACTTCAATTTCCCAATTCTACTCTAATTCTTCAAAATCATGACTAAGCCCATTACCACATTCTTTCATGTCCAATACTTATTTCATGCTCTAGATATCATTTATAACGCGTTTATAATCTCTACACATCCATTTTCGTGATTCATTTCAACTACCAATTCAAGATGACATTATTCTTCCATAACTAACCCATTTCATGTATTCTTTTGTAATCAAGTGTTTCAACTTTATAATACTCTTAACGTCATGAAAATACTATAAAACATACCTTGGATGATGGAGGAACAAGCCTTAGATGATAACACACCTTTTGCACAAAACCCTAGTTTCACCTCCTCGAATTCTCTTGATTTTAGATGATTTCCATGGCGTAGGTTTCCTTCACTTGATTCACTTGATTTCTTGTTGTTGATCTTTGATTTCTATGGTTTTCTTGTGGATGAGATACTTGGAAGGTTCTAGAGGTGTGGAGAGGGTGGAAGTCGTGTATGGAAATGAATAAAATGAAGTGGGCATCACTTATATAAGCTTAGAACATTTCGGCCCTGGGACTTCCACCAATCGTTCCACGGTCCGTGGAACTCATTGTTGGTCGTGGAACTGGTCGTGGTTCACGACCAGCCCTCCTCTCGCTACCCATTCCCAAACCATTCCACGGTCCGTGGAATATTATACGGGCCGTGGAATTGGTCGCTGAAATCATCGTTTTCGCCAAAGTTGTTCCCGTCGTTTCGTTTGATCTCCAATCCTTATAACCTTCTTCACACTTGTTTATTACTTCATTAGCAATCTAAGGAACGTTATAACTCTTCTCCAAAACATCCTTAAGACATCATTAGTCCAATACTCATAGCTTGCCCAACATACTCAACTTATAACCCACTTTTCTTAACAACTTCCTTTTCTTACTCGAACGTCTTTCAAATCTTATTTAGAATCATCAAATGCTAGTTTTTACTTATGGAAACATCATATACTTTATACTCCTCATTATCCTATCCACCGTGCATCAACGGAAAATTTTTCGAGGTGTAACATTCTTCCCCCCTTTTGGAACATTCGTCCTCGAATGTTAAGTCATCGGAATTCTAGAAAAATTTCGCCAGAGCCTCCCCTGTAATATGGCACTACCACCCTGTCACAGCAACCCATAATAAACATGCCTCACAGGGCCACAATACAATAGCATTATAAATTTGGCCACACACGACCCATTTGCATGAAAAAAAAACATACATACCTTATCATCTTGATGTTTCATTACTCCTTTCACTTGAATTTCTACATCTCGTCGATTCTTTTTCTTGCTCAGTAATGATATTAAGTCTTACATGGTTTACAAATCTATTTCACTTGGCCTCATTGGCAAGGTATAAAGGGTTGCCAGTTACATAATTGTTCTTGAGTGATTCGTGTGCATACACACTTATACATATACAGATATCGACATCCATACTCATTTTGTGTTCATAGCCATATCTCTATTCATGATCACATTCATTTACATAACATATTCATCGCATTAAATATTCGTACCACATTTGTACTCGTATTGATTTCGTATACATAGCATTCATATAACATTTACATAACATACCCGACTATAAAGAATCGGTACTTTACATACTTGGCCCGGCCAAGGCCCAGGGTCATACAAGCTCAAGGTTTCCGTGATAGTCACATATAGGCGCACATACATATAAGATCATAAGCATCTCTTAACCTCGCTACTATCATTGCTTATCTCATCTATTTGACACGTCTTAGGGTCTATCTTTAACTTTCTACACTTGCGTTTCTTTTCTCGCTCCCTCTTTCCCTTTACTGCTATACATAAGTAGCTTCTTATAGTCGTAACTCATCATCATCGCTATCATCACTCTCATCTTACTTCCTTAAACTTGAGAACCATAATACACATATCATTCTTTCCCCATTATCATCGCTACCTAATATAACTTCCCAATTTATACTTGCTTATTGCTACAATTATTTATTCCTCCTTAGCACATAATAAAAATGTAGATATACCTGTACAAAGATCGGGGGGTGACTGCGATCCCGTCGCTCAGCCAATGCATACGCACGATGCTGAGGACCATTTGAATTAAATGCTCTCCCCCTGTTTCTACTCCGCACTGCTAATGTCCGGGGAGCCCCCGCCCGCGCGGGGCGTGGATAATGAAGATCCGGCACGCGGATCCGTAGGCCGAACCGCACGCCGCCGCCTCGAAATGGGCACTCTCTCATAATATAACCTGACTGGCCGCAACTATAGCAAACATCCGACTCCACTCGACATGGTCCCCAATGTTGCTTACCGCACTGGGTACATTGTGGTATGGACGATCTTGTCTGGCCCGAATCACTTCTATACCGAGAGCCCGACTCTGGAAACTCGACTTGGTCCGGAATGAATGGAGTAATCGGACCCCCGGCACGAGTGTCCGGAATATGACTTCCTCGATCTCCCTCTCGTAGCCGCTATCGGCACCCGGATCCGGCCCTCTTACTTTGCCCCTTGTCACCTTCACGTTCACCCCTTTCGCGTCGTTGTTTTCTTCTAAATTTTCGGCATGGGCTTGAATGCGGAAATATCCATCCCATCTTGCAATGAAGCCGTTAAACATTCTTGATATAAATGTGGCCCTAAGCTGCTCATAAATCTGTGCACCCTATCCCCGCATGTCGCCCACCATGGTAGGAGCATATCGAGCAACGAATTAAACCGAAGGCTATACCCCGGCACTCATATTGCCTTGCTTTAGATTTAAGACGCTATCCGCTACAGCTCGGCGGACCTCGGGTGGCAAATAGTGGCGGGTGAAGGCATCTACAAATTCTAGCCAAACCGAGGGGGCGCATTCTCTTCCTTAACGATCTCCAATTGTTATACCATAGAACCGCCACATCCCGAGTCTATAAGATGCTAACCCACCGATCTCGCCGTTTCCCAGGCATGAACAATCCTCAATGTTCTCAACATTTCATCAATAAAACTTTGAGGGTCTTCATCCGGCTTTGACCCGAAAACTCCTGGGATTCAAACTCATAAAATCACGGGCTCTAGTACTAGCGAACGATCACTTGGGGCCCACATGCCGCTCGTGCTTGGGCGGCAACTAATCGTGTCAATAAGTTAATGGCCTCGGCCACTTGTTGGCTCGGTAGATGGTCGAGGAACCGTAGGCATAGTGAGTTCGGAGCTGAAGCCCCTTCTTCTTTCCGGGCGGAGCGGTGGAGGCATCGAGATGGAACCTCATCATGTAATTCGCCCTCATCTATATTCATGGGCGCTCTATTTCTCGCCGCCTCTTCATCGTAGTCTCGCCCCTTCCGGGCGGCTTTAACTTTCCTTTGGCGGCATTTCGAAATCACAACATACTCATTAGGGAGGATGTAAATCTTATACTTGGCTCTATCGCACGATCTCATATGAAGAAAGATGGTTATTTTTCCTAAATGCCCTATAGCCTCTTGTTTATTAGCGTGGCGCGCAACACACCATAAACAAGACTCTACTAGACACGGCTCGTAGACACTTCCTAGGACTGAACTGCTCTGATACCACTTTTGTCATGACCCGAACTACGGGCCGCGACGGGTATCCGGGGCTAACCACCGAACACCTCTCACTTTACTGCTTATCTACTATCATCCATACTATATGCTCATAATCATGTAAAAGCGGCATTTTCCTACCGAAATACATTTGCTTTTATAAACATAGGCCCTTCGGCTATCAAAATAATAATATACATGCACATACACAAAGCCATGGGACCGACTACCCACACCGCGTATCTACGAGCCTCTACTAGAACACCGAACATATGGACGGGACGGACCCCGCCGTGCCCGAAATACATGTACACAAAATAATGTCTCAAATAGCACCTCCGGAATAAGGGAGGGGGCTTCCGCAACTCGCTCGCTAGTTACCGTAGATCCGCACCGTCTCCTTGTCTACTGTGGGCATGAACACGACGTCCAAAGAAATGGACGTCGGTACGAATATTGCGAGGCGTGTAAAGCATGAACGAAAGATGGAGAAACATAACGGTAATACATGAAATGACATAAGATGGAAGACATTAAAATTCTCTTCATAGTACTTTGCTTTCCCGTAGGGACGTTCCATGTTCTATTTCGTGCTCGCATACATAAATTCATACCTTCTACTTACTTGCCTTTCATATCTATTCACTTGTCATACTCATGCTCGTATCACGTGCCTTTCATATACATAGCCCTTACTCGACACTTACTGTCACACCCCGGTCTTACTAGGGTGTGATGGGCACCCGTCCCTATATTCGGAGCCGAGCGAACCCGCTAACTCTTATTACACACGTATTCTCTTTGGATACTTAAATCAAATGAAAGTAAAATACATAGTAAAATTTGCAAAATCTTTTTGTCGTTTTTCAAACTAAGCACAGTCTGTAAGCGTAAGGACCCTGTAACATAATGTATAATAAAACATATCGGCTAGTGGGGCCATTTCCAAAACTGTCACTCTAGACTCACGACTCCGTACGCAAAGTCTCTAACTTTACTCCGGATACGGTAGCATAGATACTGCGACTCGGCAACACTCGGAATGAAGTGGAGCTCGCCAATCCGCTGGAACGTCTCCTGTAATGGCTTCTACTCATCTGGTGTACCTGCGCGGCATGAAACGCAGCGCCCACAAGAAGGGGCATCAGTACGAGCATTGTACTAAGTATGTAAGGCGTGAATAGTAACATGATAGAAGATATAGTTATGAGTAGCAACATAGTAAAAAAAAACTGTACTCGTGAGTAATGACAGAATAGAACTGTAGAACATGTCATGTCTTTAAAAATAGTCTGCACATCCGAGTGCCTCTAAGGCGGAGTCACGCGTATGCCATCGTTACTCTTACATGCATCCATAGTCCTGGCTCCGAATCACATAACATCACTAGCCCGCGTCCGGGCCTCCCGCGTCCGGGCCTCCCGCGTCCGGGGTAAATCTCTTGCAGCGCCACTAGTGGGGGTCGTGCCCGGCCAACTAGGCCAGTATAATTATATGCCGCCCACTACGCTTACCGTAGTGGGGGTCATGCCTGGCCCTCTAGGCCAGTGTAATCATACGCCGCCCACTACGCTTACCGTAGTGGTGGTCATGCCCGGCCCTCTAGGCCAGTGTAACATCCATCATAAGCATGCATTGGAGTCCAATCAAAAGCTATAACTTTATCGGAGTGACGCTGGAGGTCGGAAACCTCCGATTACATTATGGAATAACTATGGGCGCTTGTCTCACCTTGAGGGAACGATTATAAGGCGAGACTATCAATCAAGGATAACATCACGGGAAAACATAAAACAGAATCATGACCTATCATTTCACATACTTTGAAAGCTTTAAAATAGTCATTATCCAAAAATAGCTTAACATTTCATATCGTCGCATTCATGGTAAGAACATATCCTTGACATATTCATCATAGACGTTTCCTCATATCGGGCATCATCATTGTCATCATAAAACCATAGTCGTCGTTTTAGTCATAAAAACTATCAAAACGTGAAACTTGGATTTTTGAGAAAAATGAATATTTTAGAAAACATTTATAAACTTTTAAGAAGAAAAATCATGCTTTGAATCATAACTTCTAACTTTTTGGGAATAAGGACGGTATGAGGGCACTTATAAGATTACATCGTATGATTCATGCCATAGAAAGAAAGAGCTTAGCCTTAACATACTCAGTACAATGCTCGTACTGACGCCCCTTCTTGTGGGCGCTGCGTTTCATGCCGCGCAGGTACACCAGATGAGTAGAAGCCATTACGGGGAGACGTTCCGGCGGATTGGCGAGCTCCACTTCATTCCGAATGTTGTCGAGTCGGAGTATCTATGCTACCGTATACCGGGAAAAGTTAGAGACTTTAACGGACGTAGTCGTGGGTCTAGAGTGTCAGTTTTGAAAACGGCCCCACTAGCCGATATGTTTTATTATACATTATGTTACGGGGTCTACGCTTACGACACGGATTTGGTTTGAAAAACGACAAAAAAAGATTTTGCAAATTTTACTATGTATTTTACTTTCATTTGATTTAAGTATCCAAAGAGAATACGTGTGTAATAAGAGTTAGCGGGTTCGCTCGGCTCCGAATATAGGGACGGGTGCCCATCAGACCCTAGTAAGACCGGGGTGTGACAAAGTGGTATCGGAAGCCGGCTTCGGTCCAAGGTTGTCCCGCAAAGTCGTGTCCGGTGAGAGTCCTCATTTATGGGTGTGAAGCGACCACATTTATAAACGTGAGGCTCGCGGGGCATTTAGGGAATTGTTGACCTTCTTTCTGTCTTGTGATCGTGCGATAGAGCCAAGTCATAAGAAAATGGAGTTCCTTATATAAGCCAGACGTATGACAGAGGAAGGCAAACGATGCTATGAAAGGCCATAGAGGTAAGTCCTAACGTAATTATTCACAGCCGAAACCGGAAGCAACGGGCCACCGGAACGTGTGTCATAAGGTTGTATGTTCTACGAGGTGTTAGCGATATTTGCGACGCGCGGTTGGGATAGTAGGCATGGTAAAGGAGATCTGTCGAATGGATTTGTCTAACGTAAGGAGCGTGGAAAGAAAATACGGTACACGCAATAGGTGAGATGCGTCGTTTCAAGAAAGGTTATGGATTTGGCATGACGATGAAGGTGCGGTCACTACCCTCGGGAATACGGAGGCTCGGGACAAGAAATGGTCATACACATGCGCGGAAGGTGAACATTCGGAATCGAAGAGGGTAAAATAGTAATTACAAAAAGAAAGGACGTGCTACGAAAATGTTTCGGAATCGGTAAGACTTCGACTTGCTCCAACATGTAATAAAGGTCATACGAGGAAGTGGGACGCGATTATATCACCATTAAGGCAATCGGATTCCACCAAAGTTTCGAGGTTAAGCGTGCTCGGTGGGAGCAATTCTATGATGGGTGACCCCCTCGGGGAAGTATGCGAGAAATCCAATATATTCGGACCTAAGACAAGTGAGAAGTTAGAGTAGCCTAAGGAAAACTAGAGTATACGGGATAGTTGGAGGCCATAAGAAGACGCGCGAGGACGAGGCGAATAGATCAAATGAAGAGAGCGGAAAGTGTATTATAACCACGGGATTAGATAGGCTTGAATAGCGTTTGAAGGTATTTGGTGGGTTAGTTGATAGTAATGATATGTATATATATGAAGGTGTAGGATATCCCATATATGATTGTATCGGTGGACATGTGAGTCCCAGCAATCGAAGCTACGGTATAAAAGGCATCAATCGAGTAAGGCGAAGTTTGAGTGACAAGAAGAGTAAACGATACAAGTGTTGCAAAGTAAGCCGTTATTATTCTACTATAGGTTGAGATTGGAAATTCTAAAGTGATGATAGTTGGAAAGAAAGAGAGAGGAGTAGATGGAACATGAAGGGATGAAAGTGACGGAAGAAAGAGAAAGGTAGGAAACCTCGATGAGCGAAGCTCGAGAAAAATTACCGAAAACACGGGCTATTTAGGAAGGGACTTGAAGTAAGCATGTGAAAAGGGGATAGAGTGTGTTAAAAGAAGACAGGAGAGGGATGTAGGGAATTCAAGAACTAATTACAATAAGTGAGGCTAAAGGAATAGTAACCGTGGCAAGGAAATGTGAAGTAAGAGAAGGAGTAACTAAGTTTAGTGACGATGTTATAAGACTTCGGAATTGAAAGGTATATAAAGGTAAGGGGTCGACATTGCTGAGTGGAAGTTGAAGGTGTGGAATAGTGAACGAAAGGGTATGAAAATGGGGACAAAATGATGACATAGGCAGAAAGTAAGAGAAAAACTTAGGATTAGGAGTATCCGATATGTTAGACACAGAGTTGGAAAAGAGAGACGAGGAATAAGGTATAAACTAAGACTCCATAAAAGGATTTGTCGGCATATAAGGAACCCCCTTAAAAGGGGGGGAGAACATATTGTAGGCTCTAAGTCCAAATGAAGGAAACTCATTAGCACGGAACCGATCTAAAGCATATCGGCCTATCGGATGAATACGGAAGGAAATAGGAAGGAGTTGGTGCGGTGATTAGGAAACCTATGACACGAAATGAGGACTCGTGTAACGACCGAGGAGTTCGATCATAAGAGAAATAAGGTAAGAGTTAAGGAGCGAGCATGAAGGAAAGGACAGCATGAAAGGAACCCCCCCCAGGTGCTACAAGACCCCATAAGATCAGTTGAACATTCGAGGACGAATGTTCTAAAGAGAGAGGATGTTATGACCAGTATTTCGACGTTAGAATATTTTAAGACAATTGCGGAAAGTTAAGGGCAAGGCCATTTTCCGGTTTTGTTTCGATGCGCAAGTCGCTCATAAATATTATTGGCATGAATATTAAGGGCAAATGTGGAATTTGGAAATTATTATAGTTCATGACTTGTTGGAGAAGCCATTGTGGTTGTGGGCCCCACTTATATCTTGGTCAATTATTGCAAGCCATGCAATGGGACAAGTGTTCATTTTATTTGTGGGAACTATATATATATATGGATGACAAAATAAAGTCATTAGTCATCTTTTATTAATTGAGAAAATTCTAGAAATTTGAAGAAAATTTGGAGGGAAAGGAAAAAAAAAGAAAAGAAGAGATGACAAATAAGTCATCTTTGCTAGAAATTAAAAGAAAATTCTAGAGAGAGGGGCATGTGCCCCTCACATGACTTGGTATATATATATATAGGAGAGAAGAGAATTAAATCATGAATTAGAAGAAGAGGAGGAAAGAAGGAGAAGCAAAACAAAAAAAAAAAAAAAGTTCGGCCACCTTGGGACATGGGAAAATCATGGTTCAAAAATTATTTTCTTCCACCTTTCCTACTAATTGGAAGGTCCCCTACGATGTGGAGTAGTTGTTGGAACAACAGAATCACCCGTTCTTGCTATCGTGCATCTTAGCCGCGAAGAGGAATTGGAGAAAAAAAGGTATGGTTCAACCTTATTATTCATGTTTTATGGATGATTTGCGCATGTTGTGATGCGTAGAAATAAATGAAATACATGGAATTGTGATGTTGAAGTTGTAGCCATGTGGGGTAGTTGGCCGTGTGTTGTGTTGTGTGTTGTGTTGTATGAGTTGGTCGTGTGTGTGTTGTGTGCATGGAAGAATGAATAAATTTTATATAGCATGTTATGTCATTATTGTAATGTGTAAAGATGGATGAAAAAAATGCATGAAAATATGTAAGAGGTTGTTGGCCGAATGGTAGAGGGTGGTAAGTTGTAGTAAATTGATTTTATTTGACATTCTAGTTGTTGTCGTTATGGATTATGTGACGTAGAATGAAAGTTGTTGTTGAAGTTAATGTATATGAATGATGATGACGTGTATGGTTGTTGTGGAATTGGAAGGTTTCGAGTAAAGTAAAATGTTGATTGAGTTGTTGAAAGATTATGTGAATTGAATTGAATTGAATTGAATTGAATTGAATCTAAATGGAATGTTGTTAGTAAGATTGTTAGTATTGTTGTTGGTTTGGGCCGAGTTGAATTCTCGGATTGTTGTTAATGGATGAAATGGGCCGAGCCATATTCTCGGGACGGTGTATTTACGGGGGATACGCCGAAATTTTAAGGCGTATTATAAGTAAATGTATTTGAAGGGTTAAGAGAGGCATATGATAACGAACCTAACAATTTCGTCAATCGTCTTGAATGTAGACTAGCGGCAACAAGTTTTGGACGAATAAGCGTAGCTAGTAAGGCGCTGCGCGTATGTTAAGGCTAAGCTCTTTCTTTCTATGGCATGAATCATACGATGTAATCTTATAAAGTGCCCTCATACCATCCTTATTCCCAAAAGTTAGAAGTTATGATTCCAAAGCATGATTTTCTTCTTAAAAGTTTATAAATGTTTTCTAAAATATTCATTTTTCTCAAAAATCCAAGTTTCACGTTTTGATAGTTTTTATGACTAAAACGACGACTATGGTTTTATGATGACAATGATGATGCCCGATATGAGGAAACGTCTATGAATGTGTCAAGGATATGTCTTACCATGAATGCGACGATATGAAATGTTAAGCTATTTTTGGATAATGACTATTTTAAAGCTTTCAAAGTATGTGAAATGATAGGTCATGATTCTCGTTTTATGTTTTCCGGTGATGTTATCCTTGATTGATAGTCTCGCCTTATAATCGTTCCCTCGAGGTGAGACAAGCGCCCATAGTTATTCCAATGTAATCGGAGGTTTCCGAGCCTTACGTCACTCCGATAAAGTTATGGCTTTTGATTGGGCTCCAATGCATGCTTATGATGGATGTTACCTAATCGGCCAGAGGGTCGGCATGACCACCACTACGGTAGCGTAGTGGGCGGCGTATGATTACACGGCCTAGAGGGCCGGGCATGACCACCACTACGGTAAGCGTGGTGGGGCGGCATATAATTATACTTGCCTAGTTGGCCGGGCACGACCCCCGCTGGTGGCGCCGCAAGAGATTTACCCGGACGCGGAGGCCGGACGCGGGCTGATGTTATGTGATTCGACGGACTTATGGATGCATGTAAGAGTAACGATGGCATGCGTGACTCCCGCCTTAAAGGCACTCGGATGTACGTACTATTTTTACGCACGACATGACATGTTCTACGCTTCTATTCTCGTCATTACTCACAGTATGCTTTTTTTACTATGTTGCTACTCATAACTATATCTTTGTCATCATGTTACTATTCACGCCTACATACTCGGTGTGACAATGCTCGTACCGACGCCCCTTCTGTGGGCGCCGCGTTTCGTGCCGCGCAGTACACCGATGAGCGAGAGTGAAGCCATTACGAGACGTTCCGCGGATTGGCGAGCTCCACTTCATTCCCGAGTGTTGCCGAGTCGAGTATCTATGCTACCGTATCCGGAGTAAAGTTAGAGACTTTGCGTACAGAAGTCGTGAGTCTAGAGTGACGATTTGAAAACGGCCCACTAGCCGATATGTTTTATTATACATTATGTTACGGGGTCCTTACGCTTGCTGCATCGTGCTTAGTTTGAAAAACGACAAAAAGATTTTGCAAATTTTACTATGTATTTTACTTTCATTTGATTTAAGTATCCAAAGAGAATACGTGTGTAATAAGAGTTAGCGGGTTCGCTCAGCTCCGAATATAGGGACGGGTGCCCATCACACCCTAGTAAGACCGGGGTGTGACACTTACATGATAGTAGTATATTCGTACTCTAATCGCTGTCATATGTGTAGCATAATCGTACTCGTAACGATATCATATACTTATCTCATTTGTACTCACGAATGTGATGCATATGGTATAATCATACGAGTACACAATCATACTCATATAGATATCATACGTGAAGCATAATCGTGCTCATAACGGCATCATACATGTAGCATACTCGTATTCATATCGGTTGGCATCATTCGTACTTGTATTCATATAGATTAGTATCATTCGTACTCGGCCCCTTCGGCTCGATGGGATCACTAGCATACGTACTCGGCCCTCTTGGCTCGATGGCATTACTGGTATACGTACTCGGCCCTCTTGGGCTCAATAGGCGTGGGATTATACGTACTCGGCCCTCATGGGCTCGATGAGCTTAGCGGCATACATACTCGGCCCTCATGGGCTCGATAGGCTTAATGGTACACGTACTCGGCCCCTCTGGGCTCGATACATACATATATACATATACATCAAATGGGGGTATCGTGCCCTTAACATAGCTAGTCATCATCATAACACATGCATAAACTTATCATCATGTCGCATTTATTTATACGCATTTTATCATTATCCGTATTCGGCCTCATAGGCTCGACCGGATATCGTATTCGGCCACGAGGGGCTCGACCACATTACATATCTCATAGCGTACATACGCTTCATAGGCTCATTACTATTAATCGTTTTATAGTCTTGTTGTAGCTTTGTTTTACTCTAGCGTCATCAAACTTATATCTGGGCATACATACCATATACTCATTATCTTACATCTTGTAGATTTATGATTATGAATCGTCTTATAAGTATATCATGGCTCCATCGTACTTAACATCACTATCATTCATTTCTTGGGCGTATCGTGGCTTAACATAGTCCTACCATATCTTATCATATATGCATAACCGTAATAACTGCCCGACCATATAGGTGCCGTGTAATAATCAATATCATTAGCATCATCAATAGCTCAAGCGTCCGGATTCTGCGTCCGAGATATTATCTCTACGCCGCCCACTAGTGGTTTACGCCCATACCATTTGGCCATTGGTGTGTGTAAATGCCCCGCCTGGCGGTAGGACTTGCCCGACACGATATAGGCGCGGTGTGATATCATCATATGCTCATTACATCATACTTATCATAACATGCTTATCATAGTATGCTATCATAACTCATCATGGTATGCTTGACATCATATACGTATTAAATACGCACGGGGACTCTTAGCTAATCATGCTTTATCGGGGGGTGACGTAAGGTCGTGGACCACCGATGTCATTATGAGCATTCTTACATATTCGCCTCACCCCTGGAGGAACAAGCATAGGTGAGTGTACATAATGATCAATATCTTTAGATTACATAAAGGACATCATTAGCTTCTCGAGGCATCATATCATAAAGTTATAGCATTTCAAGACTTTAGCTTACTATTATCATC
>NW_026717563.1:0-14263 GCF_029784015.1 Lycium ferocissimum | reverse complement strand
GGGAAGGAGAAAAAAAGAATAAATGCCGAAGATGAGTATGAACGGGTAAACGTGGATGAACAAATACGTTTTGAAAATGAGAGAAAGATTAGTGGGAAGTTGTATCGAAGGACGAGAGGGCATGATTTCTCGTGTACGAAAGAAGAGATAGGCATAAATGGGAGAAATGATGAGGGGATCCCGGAGGAGGCCCCCGAATAGGTTGGGGTAAAGATAATATTCGAGAACCTTGGATACTTGTTGTCGGAGAAGAGTATTGCCTAATTGAGATCAAAAGTAAGGACGTGAGGTAAGTATAAATAGATAATGATATAAGTACACCCCTAAAGGGGGGAAGCGGGCGAGAGGAAATGCAAGGATGAGCTGGAAACAATCGACACGGTAATATGTTTGATATGGATGCTCGAGCACAATGAGACCCTCGAAATAAACTAGTAAGATCGGAAAACCGATAATAAGTGGATGAAAGTTAGGAGGGTATCTAAGGCGGTGTGAGAAGTTTTTGCGAGACTTTATGTTATATCTCGTATTTTGTGCATTGGGACAACCCGGATTAACTATGGAAAGTTAGGGACAAAACCATTTTGGGGATACAAAGTCGGACTTTGACCTTCGATCCGTTTTTGAGACATAAGTTGTTCAGAATTTGTTGGTATGGAACAATTAGGAAAATTTGGGACCAAAATTGTAGTATTGGAAAGTTGAAAATCATGCAAAAATTGGCCTTGGGTGTGGTTGTTGGATGGTCCCACACATTTGTGCCCAATTTTAATTGCTCCAACACATGTGTGGGCCATAGACACTTATGTGAATCAGTGGAGCTTAAAAGATGATTTTAAGTCATCTTTCCTCTTTTACACTTAGAAAAAAAAGAGGAACTTGGATGAACTTAGGAGGCTCTCGGCCAAACCCTTGGAAAATCAACTTAAAATTTGAGCCATCCCAAAATTATTTTGTTGATGCAAATCCACTAATTGGAGGTCCCAAGTAACGTGGAAGTGTTGTTTGGGTCATCAAACCATCCGTTGTGTAGATCGCAAACCCTAGCCTATTTGTGAAGTTGAAGAATAAAGGTAAGATTTGATCTTGTTTTTATGTGTTATAAAGGTTGTATGCATGTTGTAGTATGTTAAAAAAGGATGAAAATCATAAAATATGGCATGTTGGAGTGAAGGTTGTGTGTGTAGTGCATAGCGTGTGAGGGTGTGTGTGTTGTGTTGTATGAAGTAATGACTTGAAGTTTAGTTAGCATGTTGTGATCGTTATAGGGTGAAGAAATGAATGAGAATCATCTATATATGTTTGTAGGAGTGTTGGCCGAATGTAGGCTATTTATGTGACAAGAAATGGATTGTTGTTAATTAGTAGTTTGGTTGTTGTCGTTATGAATTCTATGTCGATGATAATAGTTTAATGACCCAAGATTGATGTTGTAGTTGTATGGGCTGGTTTGAAGGTTATTGTACATTTGATGTAACTTGTATAATTATAAGAATGACATTGAAATGTGGATTTTGTAAATCATGATTTGGAAAAAAATGTGTTATGTAGGTTCCGGGGGGGGGGCTTTTGGGTAAATTGGAGCAAGTGTTGGGTTGTTGGAAATATTTTTGTTGTTTAAGATGTTTTGAATGTTTTTGGGTTTGGGTTTGGGGGTTAGTTTTGGAATGTAGAGGTTGATGTTGGCTTGAAGGTAACCCGTTAAATTAATTTTAGAATGTTTTTAATGATGAAAAAGAAGTATTTAATGTTGAATCTTTCGATTAAATTTTAATTTGCTGTTGGTTTTGTTTTTGTTTTGTTTTGTGTTAGGGCCATTTAAATTTTTCTGGGTTGGCCTTTTTCAAAATCCCCAATTTGAAATTTAAAGTGTTTTTTGGAATTTAATGCCAAAATCCCTATGGCAATTTTTGGCATAATGCATAAAACCTGGGGGCCCGGCGTAGGTTGACTTTGTTTGGGTTTTGGATACGGAACTTTGGGTATGAAAAGAAAATCCTTTCTTTTTTTTGGCTGCCTTAGCTTCAAAGGTTGACACGAGCCTCGAAAAATTCGTTTCCCCAAAAAACCCAGACGTTAGACTCTTTTCATGACCCAAGTAGGTGACTAGTCCCCGATTTGGGCAAAACGCATTCATCAAAAAATCCCCCCCCGGGGCTTACGCGTATAAAAATATCAAAGGGTCTCAAACACATCTCAAACCCATTCTATATATATACTATATCGGCAAGGCTATCCGTGGGGGGCCCAAAACATATAATATACAAACCCTGGGACCGGAAGGCACATAACCCACATATACGTCTCGGGCCTAAAACAAACCAACAAATCTATCGGAGGGCCCCCCCGCCCCGAACACACCACATAGCAACGAAGGGTATATATACCAAAAAGGGGTGGGGAAAAAAGGAGCCTCCCCGCGGGAAAACCCCCGGGGATCGCCAACCGTAGCTGGGGGAAAGCACCCCGAAAAAAGGGGCGGCAAATATGCGAGTATGCAAGCAAAAAATACAAAAAAAACGAGTCACTTCAAAAGGGAGTCCGAAAGATTTTCCCAAAAAGCCAAATGTTTATTTTCAAAATAAAAGCATGAAAAAGGGGACAAAAAATATGGTCCCCCGCGTCGATGGCGCCAAAACAATAACACCGGGAAAGGTTTCAAATCTCCTCAACCCAACGCAACAATCTCACAACCATCAAAGCCTATCAGCATAACCCCATAAAGGGAACCGCCCCATGGCGGGTCTGGGGAACCGTAACACGGATAACCCCGGGTATATCATAGTGCGCACGACAACAAACCGAAAAACCCGTGAAAGATGTCCCAACAACACGCACGAGCGAGTCGTGAGTAACCTGTCTGAAATCATTATCATAAGTTCAAAAAGTAAGTAAAATGAATCCGGGAACGGGAAAATCGTCATACCAAACTCTTTCAAATGTCGTCGAAATGTACAAAGGAAGGTCGCGGGCCCACGGACGAGTGTAAACCCGAGGGGCCCCCTAGGGAAAAACATCCCATCCCCGTCATCAACCCCCCACGGCGATAGGGGGCAATCGAGCCCATCAAATTCAGTTCGTATTTTAACATCGTTTAAGGATAAAACTTTTTTGAAAACCAATTTTTTGCAATTTTAAGAGAAAAAAAAATCAATTATTCCAAAAACATCAAAGCCAATATTTTCTAAATCAACATATGAATATCGAGAGAAAAAGCGAATCATAGACATGCTGGATTGTAAAGTAGAATTTTCTCGAGACTCGTGTCGTACCTATGTACCTAAGACATCCAAAAAAAAGAAGAGTTAAGCTTTAATCATCGCTCGCACAAACGAATCCAAATCAAATCTATATCTCGAATTCCCCAAGATCTACATAACATCAATAAATCCCAACGTCAACAACATTTAGAGGTCTTTCCCAAACTAACACTAATTTTGTGGGAATTTTCGCATTTTGAAAATAGCCCAAACCCCCAGAATTCAACTCGCCAAATTCAACAACAAAACAACCCCAACAATCTTTCCCAACAATATCCATAATCAATTCAAACACTTCGAACATTAATAATCCTTCTCCACACTTTCCCAACAATATTCCAATTATGCACTACAACTACATACTTCAAACCAACATGTAATCAAACAAGCATATTCAATTATCAACCCAAAACCATTCAAACAACTTTAAAACTCTTTAAATAATTCAAAAATTTTTTTCCCAAAAACCCCAACAAATACTCCATTCCCCCCGAAAGGCCCAAAAACCCGAAACCCATCAACACATTCCTTGATTTCAAAACATGATTTACCCCAACAATCTATCTCAACCATGCCTTTTCCCATAAACTAAAAATTACATAAATGCCCCAAACCCCAAATCGGCCAAACACTTACAATACCAAATTTTAATCATTAAACTCTTATTTTAAAATAGGGTCCAATAACATTAACAACCAAAATTCCGAAAACTAATTCATTTCTTGACATACATAGGGATATTCGGCCAACACCCCAAAAACAAACCCCATGATTTTCATTCCTTTCACCCTCTCAATAACCAAACGTGCCACTAAACAATTATCACTTAGACACACAACATCCTCACACCCCAAAAACCATAGACTGCCAACCATCATGCTATATCTTAATTTCATCCATATCAACATACAACAACACCTAAACCTTCCATAACTCATAAAACAAAATTAAATTTACCTTTCTTCCATCCTCAAATTGTCCCAAAATTGGCCAAGGATCGAACAATCCAAAGGCCCCCTCCCGTTATAAAAAACCCTTAAATTTGTAGATTTGTAGGGGAAATAATTTTGGGAGGATTAATCTTGGTCTTGATTTTTCCTCCTATGGGTGGGTTGTTGGTTGTTTTTTCCAAGTTTCTTTATTTTCTTAAGGGGAAAAGATGATATAATGGTCCCCATCTCTTTTATCTTTCTATAATACCAAAAGTGGCCGGGGCCCACCAAAAGGGGGCCGGCCACATAAAGTTTTTCTCCCTCCTTTTTTTTAATAATTGGCCATTTTCCCAAAATTCCATCTTTGGTCCCAAATTTTTTTTCCCAAATGATCCGTATAAAAACATACTACCTAGGTCTTATGACAAAATCGAAGGTCACGCGTCCCGTTCGCCCGGGAATGTCCCCACCCTAACTTATCATATTAACCCCAAATTTTGTTCAAAATAATGTAACATCCTTCCCCCCCTTTGGGAAAATTCGTCCTCGAATGTTTAACTTTTTATAAGGTCGCAAAAGGGCCTCGGGGGAAAACCCCCTTTTTACCTAACAATAGCCGTACCCCCAATCATACTTTTCCTTTTCATCTTATTGCTAACTTTAATTCAAACTCTTCTCGCTCCTTGGGTTAGATTTCGTCTTTACTTTCCCTTCACACATCAAATTTGAATCCACTTCCTTTGCCTCTTCTAACACAAGATTTCCAAAAAAAATTCCCCGGGGGGGCACCCTCGAATTTGTCCCCCCCGAACGCAACCTTGATGAAATACGATGTTTTCCCCCCGGATAATCACGTCCCCACCCGGGCTTTTCCTAATGGGTAAATTAAGCCCTAGATTTCCAAAAAGCTCCAAACACACTTACTATTTTAGCCCTCTCCAAACCCCCGAAAAACTTCTCCCCACGGGCATTCTTCCCCTTCCGGATACCCAAATTCCCACGGGAAAGGCATCCGTCGGGGTTTTTCGAAACCAAACGGCCGGGTCCCTCCGCTACCCGGACAACATTCACCAACAAAAAAAACTACTAAGAATATTTCAACAAGGGCTCTATACTTCCGCATTCGGGCCCCCCGGATCCGCCACCCCAAACGAATGCGGCGGGGACCCGCCCCGGGGGCCCCCGCGACCTGCCCCCCTCCCCGGGGGCGGGACCCCCGCCCGGGTGGGGGAAAGAGGATGAACCGGGAAGCCCGGGGCGCCCGCACCGCCCAAAAATCAGGCAAACCCTCTGGGGGCCCGACGGCCCCTTCCGAGCCCGGGGGGAAAAACCTCTCCGGGGGGACCTCCCCGGGGGGGCACCGGGGGGCGGGGGCCTCCCGGGGAAATCGGCCCAGGACCCGGCCCGGCTCGGGCCCCCCGGGGCGGTCCTATGTCATCAAAACGCCTATTAACGGGTATCCGGGGGCGGCGGAAAAAAACTCCGGGCCGAAAGCCCCCCGGGGAACCCGAAAACCCCCGATCGGCCTCTTGGGCGGGTCCCACGATCTCTCGGGGCCGCCCCCCGCTTTCCCCCGGCGGCCCCCGCCCGGCCCAGTCCATTTCCCCCGGCCTTTTCAGCGGTGTCAATCAAGTAGGGGCCAAACCCCATCCCTTCGAGCTTCGGCGGCCATTCCCCCAAGCGGGCTCCGGGCCGGGGGGGTCAAAATTTCCCAAGTTATCTCACGAACAGACCCCCCGTCGTATCGCAAAAAACGATCAACTCCGCCCTCCGCAACTCCGGGGGGGAAAGTGACGGGGAAAACGGTAAACTCTCCCCGTGGCAAGATCCTCCCCCCGGGAACCCCGGGACCATCGGTTAAGTCATATCCCGCCCGGTGTGAGGCTAACTCACGGATCGGTCTCGAAGCCCGCCCGGGTCCCAAGAGCGTCTCACCCGCCGAAAAAATCGGGGGCCCGTGGGGCTTAACCGAAAACTCGGGGATTCGAAATCGCGAACCCTCGGGTATCACGCGTCTCATTATCTTCCTTTCCGCCCCCCGGGCGACTCCCCCCCAATTTCGTCGTCAATCCTCGGCCCCCCTCACGCCCCTCCCTTTTTTTGCACCCCCAAAATTCCGGGGGGGATGGGCCCCCGACCTCTTGGGGCCCGGCCCGAACCCCGGACTATGACCCTCTCCGGGGGCCCCTCCCAAATCATAAATACATACTTTCAAATCAAATACAAACTTCGAACGTCGTCGGTTTATAAATATCCGGACGCATGGCCGAAAGACACCCCGTGTATAGACCGCGCAAAGTCCTCCCGGACTGGGATATCATGATCCGGAACCGAGGGGTACTCCAAGTGGAGCCCCCCCCCACCCCGCGGAACATTTCCGCCGTCTTCCCCCCGGGTCCCCGCGGCAAAAACGCGCCCCCGGAAAAGGGGGGTCAATATGTCGAGTAGTAAAAAAAATAAACCATGGGAAAATGCGAAGAAGACAAAATATGCAAAGTATCAAAATATGTATTTAGAATGAAATCCCGTTTTTTAGAACTGGCGCCCGCCGGTTGGGGCCCCGCCACGGATCCCGGGGGTTTCATCTCTAACCGACAATCCCCGTAACACTCATGGCCGGCCGTACACCCATATCCGGGTCCCCAAAAGGGAAACCCCCCCCTCGGGGGGATCGGGGAACCAACACCATCCCGGAGTTTATCATATTGCGCCGGCTAAGGCCGGGGCTCTGACGAATAACCTGAACGAGGAGTCGGGCGTACATATCATAAAAATTTTTAAACATAAATCATTAGGTAAGTAAGAAAAAATTTATATAAAAAGTCCCAAATGAAATGAAACTTACTTTTGAAGGTCGCCCGAATAAGCATAAAAAGGTCGGGGGCCCCAGGGGAGGGGTGTCGCCCCCCGCCCAAAACCCGACTGGAAAAGGTGGGGGAAAGTTATGCCTTATGAACATACATATTATTTTTTTGGGGAAAATTCCGGAGCTCGTATGAAAAAGTTAGGGACGTTTGGTTTCCCGGGACCCTTTTTGGGGGTCAAAGTCTTTAAAAAACCCTTTTGAAATTCATTTTTTTGAAAACGAAAATCTTTTTGGCCCCCAAAAAAGAGTAAATTTTAAAAGGGATGAACAAGGTACATACCAAAGCTCGGATTCTAAGAGTGGAATTCCCCAAGGCTCGAGTCATAGCCTAAATAGTACTAAGACATCCCAAAAAGAAAAAAAGGGTGAGCTTTCCCTTGGCGCCCCCAAGCTAATCCAAGCTTACGTCGCGAACTTTCCAAGATCTACAATACGCCTTTAAAATGTCAAACATTAGCCAAAGACATTTAGAACCCAACCCCCAAGCGCACCCAAATTTTACGAACCCCGGTTTCCCCGTAAGTGCGCTCCCCCAAAAAATGGCCCCGCCAATTCATCAACCATAATACCAACAAAACATTCTAATGGCATCAACCATTGATTCCAAACGCATTCTAGCATCCACAACCTTTTTTCACAAAAGGACGATATTTATTTTATTCAATTAAACCGCATAAAATCAATCTAACATCAATATTCACACGTTAAAATTATTAACCCAAAGCCATTCAAACAATATTCAAGGACACTATAAGTAATTCATACAATATTTCAAACAATCTAACCAACATGCCAACTTACCCGAAATGCTCTAAAACCCGGAAACAATACTAACATATTTTCTTCCCAAACTCATAAACTACTTTAAACCCATTCACTTGTTAGCATAGTCATTAGCATGAATGTAAAATCTACTAGGAATTATTAGCTTCCAATTCAGCCCAAAACCAATTATAACTTTTTTTGGGTCTTTCCAAGCCTTCATTTTACATCACAAAATTCACAACGACAAAAACTAAAATACCACCCCAAATCAGCCCACTTTCGGCTTCTACAAAAAATACAGGGCTATTATTCCAACATCATTTTCCCCATAATTTTATTCATTTCTTCATCACATAATTCATAACAACAACCAACATACAAAATAACATCAATCCATTTTCCTACCACATATGGCACCTCCACACCACAACCACATCACTCCATACATATATTTTTCATGACTCTATTCAATTCTACACACTACAACATGTACCAATCATCCATAAAACATGCAAAAGGATTGGTTTCTTACCTTTTCTCTTCAATTCCTCCACTTACCCAAAGGTTCCCAACTTGCAACAAAAAATGGCCCTCTTGCCCAACAATTGCACCATGTTGAAAACATCTTTGAATTAGTAGAAATACTTGGAAAAGGGAAATTTTTTGGGACAAAATTTCATGGAAACCCAAAATTTTCCCCATGGTGAAGGCCGAATAGGGCCCCCTTCTTGTTTGTTTTCTTCATTTTATTTCCTTGAAAGTTTTCCCATGAAAAAAATTTAAAGGGGGGGTCTTTTTTATTTATTTCCACCATTCTCTCTATTTATTTATAACCCCCTCAATTATACTAAATGACCCCTTCATTTTTTCTAGAGTTTTCTTGAAAATAAAAGAAGATAAATGTCTTCTTTTGGCTTTACCCCAGGCATTATTTAAAATTTTTAAAACCCCCTTAATCAAAAATAAGGCATATAGTCCCGGGCCCCTTCATGAATTTTCTTGAACTTTTGTAAAATTCCCTTTTTGCCCCCGCCTTCCACATTATTTCCATTGGCCTTTTTGAAAAAATTCCCTTTTTCCCCTTTTGCCCTTTTCCCCGATATTTCCATTCTACCAATGTTCATAAATAATATTCCTAACGACTTGTTCATAAAAATAATTCTTGAAAGTGATCTTGTCCCTAACTCGCCACGCATTCTCGAATTATCCGAATGTAGGAAACAGGGGATATAACATCCTCCCCCTTTTTAGAACATTCGTCCTCGAATGTTAAACCCCCTTACAAGGTCCATCCCACCCGGGGAGCCCCCTTTTTATACCCAAATTTCTTTATCTATTTTTTTTTTTTTTTTTTTTTTGGCTACCCAATTTGCCATTCTCTTGTCATACTCTCTTTTCTTCATACACTTCCTTTTCCCGGCCCGCCCCGTCCCCGGGGGTTTTTGTGGGCCCCCCTCACATTGCCGCAAACACCATCCTAACCCTTATACACTTATTTTTGGTTTCCCGACCTCCCCAACACTTCGGGGGGGGGGGGGGGCCTTTGGAAACCCCGGGACGTCCGTACCAAACACATTATCGATAAATTTGGGCTTTCCCACTCTTCCTTTCTCTTCCCCCTTCCCCCCCCTTTAAGGGTGTGCTCGTACCATTATCCTTCGTCCCTGTTTCTCTTCCTCCCCCGAGGAATCTTATACTACCTCCGCCTGTTCGAAAACTACTTTTACATAGCCCTTTTCTCTTTTTTCCCAAAAAGTGTTCCTCGTTCACATTTTACCCGTGTCCCCGGGGGAATTTTTTCTAGCTTTCCCCCCTTTTCCCCTTTATTTCTTGCCTTTATATAACTTAGTCTTTCAAATCCCCCGTTTAATGGTCCCTTTTATCCTGGGTTACACGCCATAACCAAATTTTTACACCATTGTCTCGTTCCCTTTTTTTTCCCTTTTCCCTTTTTGCTAACTCTTCTTTTTGCCGACCCGATTCCAGCCCTGCGTGTCCTTTTAAGGTTTTTGGTCGTTTCCACTTTACCCTAATCCTTCTTAGACCCCCTCTTCCTTATTCGCCCCTTGGGGCTTGAATTTGAAAGGATTTTAAAAACTTCCGGGGGGGTCACCCACCCCCGGGAAAATTGCCTCACCCCCAAAAGAGCTTAATTTTGGGAACTTTGATGGTATACGACGCTTCAACGCTTTTCCGTTTGTCTTTTTTAAAGCATGATCTTGACACATAATTTTGAGTTCGTCGAAGTTTTATCATATTCTAAAATTTTACCCTTTGGCCCTTTTCTTATTTAAAACCCTCCCCTTCGTCGCAATTCTTTTTTTTTCCCCCCGGTTCCCTTGTCTTAATCATATTACTTTTTTCAACCCCACCGTCCTTTTTTAAATCACCGCCCAGTAGAAAATCCTTCCAAATTTCCTTCTTTCCCTATCTCCCCGGCTCTTTTTAATATTCCCCTTTTGTCCCGGTTTAAATTATTCCTGGGGGGGGCGGCCGTACTTTTTCCTCCGGCCCACTTTTATTCCTTTTATTAACCCGACTTTTTTTAAAATATTTTCCAACTCAATTTTTTCTTTCTCGTATTATCTCTTTGAAAAAATTTTTGGGGAAATTCCCCCCGTATTTCTTACCATTCCAAAACCGCACGCGGGGAAAAAAACGGTCCCCGGGGCCATCAACATATAATACCGCAATCATATTATATCGCTCATAGCCACACGGGGCCCTCTATTCACAAAAAACCGAAAGTATTAAATTTACCTCTAAAACTCCCCAAAACCCCACATATCGCTTTTCGCTTACCTTCCTTCTCACCCCCCCCCTTTTCCTTCCAATCGCATACCCGGCACCTTACTTAATATATATCTTTCGATCTTTACTTGCCTACATGCTTTGGAACCTTATACCACTAGTCGCTTCCCCCCCTCCAAGCCACCGCGGGATCAAAAGGCCAAGGGCGGGAATTTCCCATGGCCCCCACGGCCCCCCATCTAAGAGCCAAAAAAAAAGTAACCATCCTAGATGCCCCGTAGCCTCCCGTTTATAAAGTGGGCGCTTCACACCATAAACCGGGGCTCTCCGGGCCACTTTTGGAAAAACCCCCAAGGGCGAAACCCCGGGTCGATCCCTTTTTCCCCCCCACCCCCATAGGGGTGAGGGCACCCAAACCCCTTCCGGGCCCGGGGAACCCCGGGCATCGTAACACCATACTCACAGGGCCCATGGCCAAATCCTTAAATACATACCAAAACAAATACAAACTTGCGAACGTAGGAATGAATATCACTATCAAAAAAAGGGCGGTTTTTAGGCCCCTCCCCCAAAGAACCCCGAAGTTTTGACTCGTCCCCAAAGTCTCCCAAAAAGACTTTGGGTATCATAGTACGCAGGTACCCACTCGCACCCCCGGGGCAAATGGAGCTTTCCCAAACCCCCCCGGGGAAAATTTCCCCGCCCCCCGTCTTAAAATTCCCCCCGGGGGTACCCGGCCCTCGGGAAACCCCCAAAAAAAGGGGGCGGACGGGAAAAGTCCCAGATGAAAACGAAATACGGAACCATAGGGAAAAATTTTATGTAGAAGATAGCAAATATCAAAAAAATGTTTTTTAGAATCAAAACATCCAAAACTCTTAGAACGGTGGTCGCCACTTTGCCGTTGGCGCCCCCGCCCAAATCACACGAAAGGGTTTTGGATCTCCGTAACCCCACAAATCCCCGTAAACATCATGGGCCGTACACACCATAAACACACCAAACGGAACCCCCCCTTCCGGGGGGGGGTTTTGCGGAAGTAACACAAATCACAGGAAATTTTTCATATTCCGACGAGCATAACCGGGCCCCCACTTTTGGAAGAAATAATAACCAGAGCACGAGCGAGTCGGAGCGTACATATGCATAAAATTTTAATCATAAATCATTAGGTAAGTAAGAAAAAATTTATATGCAAAAAGTCCAAAAGAAAAGAAACTTACATTTTTTCCCGGGTCGTCCGAAAAAGCAAAAAAGGTCGCGGGCCCCACGGGCGGGGGTCGACCCCCCTCCGAACCCGGGGCTAGGGTAGGTAGGGAAAGTTATGCCCTTTTGAACATACATATTATGTTTTGGGGCAATCCCCAGCTCGTATGCAAAAATTACCGTTTAAATTGGGGCCAGGGTCAAAGTCTTTATAAAACCTTTAAATTCATTCTTTTTAAAACATGAAAATCTTATTTTGGGCCCGTCAAAAGAGTAAATGTTAAAAAATGAAAAAGGGATTCCCTACCTAAGCTCGGTTCTAAAGTGGAATTCCCCGGGTTTTATCATAGCCTAATAGTACTAAAAACATGCCAAAGAAAAAAAAGGGGAGCTTTACATACCGGGCCCCTTCCCAAGCTAATCCCAAATTTTCGTCGCGAACTTTCCAAGATCCACAATACGCCATTAAATGTCAAACATTAGCCAAAGACATTTAGAATCCAATTCCAAAACGCACACCAAATTTTACGGAAAAATTTGGAAAAACTTCCTAAAATGCCGGGTCCCAGGGAAAATGGCTCGCCCCAAATTTATCAACCATAATACCAAAAAAACATTCTAATGGCATCAACCCTTGATTCCAAAGCATTCTAGCATCCACAACCTTCTTTCCCATAAAGGGATATTTACTTGATTAAATTTAAACCCCTAAAATCAATCTAACATCAAATTCACCGTTCAGTTTTTAACCCAAAGCCATTCAAACAATATTCAAGGACACTATTTAAAAATTCATACAATTTTAAACTCTAACCAACATGCCAAATTCCCAAAAAACTCTCCAAACCCGGGAAAAAATACTAACATATTTTCTTCTTCCAAACTTAAACTACTTAACCTTCACTTGTTAGCATAAAAAATTAGCATGAATGTAAAATCTACATAGGAATCAATTTGCTTCCAATTCACCCACAACCATTATAACTTCAATTTGGGTCATCAAGCCTTCATTTTACATCACAAAATTCCAAAAAACAACAACTAAAATACCACACCAAATCAAACTTTTGGCTTCTACAACAACATCCAACTATTATTTAACATTATTCCCATGCATTTTTTTTCATTTCTTCTCACATAATTCATAACAACAACCAACATTTCAAAATAACATCAATCCATTTTTTCCCACCACTATGGCACCTCCCCGCCCAAACTCCTCCCTTTCATATATTTTTCATGACTCCATTAAATTTTTAAAAACCCCTGTACCCAAACATCCTAAAACATGCAAAAGGATTGGTTTCTTACCTTTTCTCTTCAATTCCTCCACTTAGCCAAGGTTGAACTTGCAACAAAGAATGGTCCTCTTGCCTCAAAATTGCACCATGTTGAAGAGCATCTTTGAATTAGTAGAAATACTTTGGAAGGGAAATTTTTTGGGGCAAAATTTCATGGAACCAAATTTCCATGGTGAAAAGGGCCCAAAAGGCCTTCTTGTTTGCTTTTTTCTTTTATTTCCTTAAAGTTCTTGACTTATGAAGAAAAAAGGGGTTTCCATTATTTCCCCCCCTTTTCTTTTTATTTATTTATAAGCCCCTCAATTATACTCCTTTTACTCCTTAAATCATTTTTCTGAGTTTTCAAAATACAAAAAAACTAAATGTCTTCTTTAAAGCTTTAGCCCAGCATTATTTATAATTTACAATTGGCCCCCCTTAATCAAAAATAAGGCATATAATTTTCAACCCCCTTTTATGAATTTTCTTTTAACTTTTGTAAAATTTCCCCTTTTTGCCCCTCGCCTTCCCATTATTTCCTTGGCCCCTTTTGCAAAAATTTTCATTTCCCTTTGTCCTTTCCCCATATTTCCATTCTACCCAAGTTCATAAATAATATTCCTAACGACTTGTTCATAAAAATAATTTTTAAAAAATGATCTTGTCCCTAACTCGCCACGCATTCTCGAATTATCCCGAAGTAGGAAACACGGAAATTAACAATACCGGGGCCCGGGGGTGGCCGGGGACTGGGTCAGCCCTCCCCGGGGTGGGTGGCCGAACCTTCCGGCCGGGTTTGTCCGGGGGTAGTCCGGGCACGTGCCCCCGTAACTCTCGGCCCCTTTTTTTCTCCCCGCCCCCCCGCCCCCCGGCCGCGGGGCCTTTTGGGGCATCGCCGAAAGTTCCCCAATTTGGGGAAAAAAAATTCTTAAAAGCAAAATTTATGCCGATCTAAGTTAAAAGGGAAAAATAAAACCTGGGCCTTGTGTTTTTCCTTTTAGAAACGGTACAAAAGATAAACAAGACACAGGGGCACCTTTCCCGGCAATTGAAGGGCAAAGTTAAAACCCCTTTTTCCGACCCAACCCCCCAGCCTGTTGTGCCCCCGGGGGGCCCCAAAAAGCATTAAACAAATCCCTCCCGCAAGGGCCTTTCCAGCTAAAAATATCAAAGCCTTCCAAAAAAAATCTCCAAAACCCCTTC
>NW_026717562.1:5000-16919 GCF_029784015.1 Lycium ferocissimum | reverse complement strand
TACACTTAGCCTAATTAACTATAAGTCCGGTCGGATTAACCATTATTAATGGAATTTAGAGGATGCCTAATACCTTCCTTCTAGATTAGTAGAACCCTTACCTAGATCTTTTTTGTTTCGTAGACTTTAATAAAATCAACTCTAGATAATTACTTTAATTACCTTAGGTGCCCTAATTCACCATAAATAATTTGGTGGCGACTCCTTAACTCTAAATAACCCCGGAATTACCGGGATGTTGTAAACTATTTTGACTTAGGTTAAAATAGGGTATAACAGCTTGGCGACTCCGCTGGGGAATATACTTAGGTTCTAACCATAACGGACTTAGTTTAAATAGGCTTTATATGTTTACTTTAATTACTTTATTTGTTATTGACTGTTTTTACATGCTATTAATTGTTTGTTTGATATAAACTGTTTAACTGTTACTGCTTTGATATAAACTGTCATCCCGTATCACTTTTCTCCACATCTGGAAATTCACACTATCACACGTACACGCGAGGTGTGTTTTGCGCACCCGCAAATTTTCTTTCAAAAATCCAAATTTTAGGAGAGTTGGCATATGCGCGGTGTTGACACCCAATTTTGTCCCGTCATCCCCAAAATATCTATTTACGCTCATAATATTTTTGGAAATTTAAAAAATAATTATTTGTATTTTTACTATAATTATTAACTTTTATTAATACTGGCGTTTTATTATCCTGTATAGTCGCTACTGTTATTATCTTTTATTTTATTACCGTTACTACTACCACTATTATCACTATTATTATTATTATTATTATTATTATTATTATTATTATTATTATTATTATTATTATTATTTTGTTGCCAGTATCATTATAATTCGCATTTTTTATCATTTCAAAGATTTTACCACCTTATGCACACGCATCGCATTTATATTCGTGCAAATTAACTAATAGCGCTTATTTACTAATATTATTGCACGACTATTGCGACGTCATATAATTTTATTATCTGAGCACAAATAAACATGCATTAGGTAATACTTGGTATATGTTAGCATATAGTTAATTGAAGTAGGCCTTTTACTTAAATTTATAAGTCCATACCTAAGTCCTAAAACCATTTGGGCTAAAAGCCCAATTCGTTGACGCCAGCCTACTACAACCGATCCAGCCCATTATTTTTAATACCCGGTCCATTAACCACCCGACCCGACCCACGCGCTCAACAAAAGAACCACTAGGGTTCTTCTCCTTCAGCCGCACCTCACCCCGCTCCTCTCTCTCCTCACCCCTTTCTCTCTCTCCTCGACGCGATTGGAAAAATGCAGATTCCCTTTCGATCACACAGACCTTGCATGGATATTTTGGGGAAAGGGAGTTAATGCTCGTCCTTTCCCCGTCAGTGTTCAACCATGTGTAAGTCGTCTTTTCTTCCCGTTCTGTTGTCGATCTGAAACATTTTTAATGGACTTCGTCCGTTTGTGAAATAAATCTGTCTTTATTAGTTCTTTTTTTTATTTTCGGGTACAAAAAAGTTTTATGAATGTTGTCTTCTTCTTCGGGTCTCTGATCTTTGTCATCCTAACGTTTGACTTGAAATCCCGCCTAATCTTTTCAAAAGAAAACCTAGATGTGTCCTATAAATAATCGCTTGTTGAATCTATAAAGAGGGGGGAAAAAGGGTTTTCGGAGCGGCTCAAACAAAAAAAAAATCTCTAAAAAAGGGGTTCTTTAATTGCTAAAATTCCCTAAAAAAAAAAAAAGAGTTCTTTAGCCGCCCAAAATTCCCCAGAAGATATTAGTTTTTTTGTAGTAGCCATGATATTCTTGATAGCTAGTTAAAATACTAAATTATTCCCTGTTTTCGTTGCCTTTGGTATCCCTTCGAATCCGAGCACACGCAAGCTAAATTCGAGCGGTTGTTCGAGTGTGAATCGGAGACCACATACCCCCGTTCGCCGCACCCGGCTGTGTGATTCTCACTTCTCTTATGTCTTTATTTCATTTTCCTACTTCAGCGGATTATTGTTAATTCAAGCACTTGCTTTGTTATGTGATTTGTGCATATAGCCAGAATCCGCGTATATGTTGGAATAGTTGGTTTCCTATTGTTGTTAAGTCTACCAGGCACCATTGGTGACAATTAGTCCCCTGTCTGGTTCCGTTCCTTGCTGGTAGTTGTCTTCTTACTTTCATTCAGTTAATATGCTTTAAGTTTGGTTGCATTTTCTGTCGCTCAGTAGACTTAAGACATTTGATCTGTTTAGCATGACTGGTTGATTAGCCTGGTATGTTTAAAGCATGCCTTTGGGCATTATATGAACCTTTTGTTTAGTCTATATAACTACTTTAAATCTATCCCAAATCTATCTCATAAGTGCTAAGATGACTTTCAACATTAAAGAAATCCCCCCTTTGTGTCGGTCCTCTTCTTTGGTTTATTGGATTTTATGTGTGTTTGTAGACTTGAATGTGATATTTCTCATTTATTAGCTTTCATATCTAGGATTTGATTAAACGGAGGTTCTGCAGCCCCCATTGGGTGTAAGAGTGATTCAATTAGTGATATAAGACTGTGTTAAGTTTTGTCCTACTGTTGGAGAAGCTGAAGTTTTAAAGAGATTGCTTGGTTGGTATTGTGTTTTCCCTGCCAATATATATAAAAGATAAAACTAAAGAATACTGGTCCAAAAGACTAAGCTGCTCCCTGTCAAGAAACAGGTTAATTGCTTCCCTGTTTGACACCATGATCAGTAGGCTTAACCTCCTGTCTAGTTTGAGCTAATATGTGTTTAAGATTGTACTGATCTTGGTTACTTGAGGCATGCCTATACTTGTTTGGTCGTAATCAGAACCAGCTATAGTACATAAGGCTTGTCCTTGTCAAAATACTTCTCTGCGGTCAGTTGAGTTTTAAAGAGGCAAATCCTGCATTGATAAGTTGTCGCTATGACATTCTTTGAGCTTGCTGAATATAGGGGAAAACACCTATTGCCTTGACTAAATATTTACTGCATTGAACGTTGTCCAAATGTATGAAGGAGTTTGTTGATGGTCTGGTCGTCGAATCATTGATATGTCAATCAATACTTATTTGTTTGAAATACTTTCTTTGAGTTTAGCTTCCGTTTGAATGTTATAAAAACAATTTTACCAATTTGATCTCATATAAATCAATGTAAAAGAAAATAACTGGCTGGATATATGTGTCAAGAAGGAGGATATATTTCAGCCGGCCCTAGCTGTGGAATTTGGTCTAGTTTGCTCCCTAAACTGCTGGTTTTCTCTTATGTGCGTTAATTGTTTAAATGGTGACCTGATTATTGCCATACATCCCTCTAAAGAGAGTACTGAAGCTTTCTAGTAGTAACTTTTCTTCTCCTTATTTTAATTATCATAGTTGTGAGAATGTCATTAGCTTCCGTTTTTTTTTTATATATATTTAAGCAAATATTAGTTTGGACTTTGGGTGCTGTCCATTCGCTGAATCGGCATTCTTTGCACCTTAAATCATGAAGTAATCATGTTTTAAAGATCTCAGCAATGTTATAGAAATTAAATGAACAACTATGTTTGTTTCTTTTGAGTGTTTAAATATTAAATAAACTAGCTTGAATACCCTTATTTGTTATCCTTTCTTGAGCTGTGGAATCTTTATGAATGTGTATACATGAGGTATACTTGAATATATACTATATATATACATAATCTATGGAATTTGTCTTAAGCTTGCATTTCATATATTTAACTTTTCATTGATTGGATACTAGTCCCTTTCCTTTCATCTTTTTGCATGACTACCGCATACGAGTCCGAGGGACTCGTTCGCATTCCGCCCTCGATGTCGGGCTGAAAGCCCAACATAATCTCTCTCGGGTCATCTCTGTCCAGCCCAGTCCGCAGCAAAAGAAATGGAAAACATAAATTCTGGGCTAAAAGCCCAATGGCAGCAGCTCGGCAATACTAAATGGGCTGAGCCCATTTAATACCATTTGCTCTTTTATTTCATTTTTTTTATGCATTTGATTTGTATTTGTGCAACTAATACTTTACTTTGTTTATTTCCTTAGTTAGAATGAATCCTAGCAAAATTAGTGGGGCTTAGTCTTAGTAATGGGTAGTAAACCAATAATTAATTTCATAGGTTTCATTCTTTTCTTTTTTATTTTACGTTAAAATTATATATAATACTTATAATATTCACCTTTCGATTAGAATAATTGATTTTCGAAATAGCGCATTTTGACTTACGGAATCATGATTTATCATTACTATCTTAGAAAATTAAAACGTCACTATATTCGTATAATATAAGTTCACCCCCCAAGATTAAAATGGCTAGGTCTCCTATTAAAAGTTTTGCTTGTATGTAAATCATTATATTTTGCAAATCTTATTTTTAAATAGTATTATTATTTAAAACTTTAGCAATATTTTCAAGTTTTATAGCATTTGAAATCTTTTTTTTTTTTATGCAAATCATCATATTTTCTACAAGTATTATTTTAAATAGCATCATTATTACTTTCATTTAAAGTCTTAGCGACATTTATAAGTCCTATTTTAAAAATAGCATTTAAAGTCTTCTTTTATGTTATGTTTTTCTGTAAATCTTATTTTCGCTAACATTATTTTCTTTTTTAAACTTTAGCAATATTTGTGAACCATTTTTAAATTCAAGCATTATATTTACTCTTAATTAATTAACCTAAGTTTGGCCGGTAAACCGTAGTTAACGGATCCTAGAGGATGCCTAACCCCTTCCCTTTAGGATAATTAGAACCCTTACCTAGAATTAAAATTAATGCTGCACCATTAACGGAGGTTTAGTTAGCTTTACCTTAGTTAATAATTAGGTGCCCTAATTCACCTTAAAATCAATTAGGTGGCGACTCCTAAAATAAAGCAAAAAATAGGAATCCCCAATATGTTGTACTCTAATTTAACCCGGTCTAAATAGGGTATAACACGCGGGGTGTCCGAATACCGGTGACCGCGTAGCCTTCTCACTCGAGTAGTCCGCTCGGGAACCTTGCGTCTGGTAAACCAACTCTTAGTCAACCTAGGATAGAGCTAAACCAACACCCGTTATTAGGAGCATACATTTCATGACCTAGGAGGTTTAATATCCTTGGTGTATTAAACCCATTAGATGACTTTACCCAAACGTCCAAGTGGGTCCACGACCCCAAGTGACACTAAATCATATTTTCTGTGCATGATTGAAGGGTAACTGTGCCTAAATATTGACTATTTGCTTTGATTAGTTAAACTTTAGGAGGGAGGGATTGGCTAACGTTTATGTTACAGGTATGGATTCACATCGGAGTACATCCGCGATCGACAATTGCCGAAGACCAGCGACACCACAAAATGGAGCTGTACATTTAGACATAGGAAATTGTATTTATTTTATTTAGATTAGGAAATACTTTATGTTGTACTCATTTGATATGTAATAATATCACATTACCCTCTGCAGTACTTTATTTTGGGATAGAATTGGTTTAATTAATCAAAGCAATGGGATGACGTATTATGGCACACTTTACCCTTCAAACAAACGTAGGCCTACCTCTGGCACAAAGAGGTCACATGCATATTAGGACGCGTTATTGTCTGATATATTCGTGTGACGACTTGTTTGACTTTACTTGGTAACTTATTTGCTACATAACTTGCTTGAATTTATGTGATCATAAAACTAATATCATTTGCATTGTTCATGTTTCCTTTTCTTTATTTTATTTTTATTCCCAAAAAAGAGTTGATTCGTGTTGGACGTCGTAGCCGGCCGACCACCCTTATCTCGCAAGGTCGAAGACGTCATCACTACCTCGACGTACCTGGGTTGTGCAAGGAAAAGAAATTATCATGACTGATCCGGCTGCATCTATTTCAACTGGTTTGGAAAACGTCGTGATCCCTAGCGATCCTCCTGGGGCATAGCAGGATGAACCAAGCTTTTACCTTTGATCATTCGACGCCGAGTGAAAGGGTTCCTCGCTAAAGAAACCCAAAATTCCACTACAACCAAGGAAAGAGATAGATCACATCTTGGCCAAATGCCAATCCTCCTAGTTTGAAAGAGAAAAAGAGTGGAGATGTGTATAAAAAAAAAATATTACTTTCGAGATTGAAAAAAAAATTGAGAAATATTAGTTGAGTATATAACTTAATGCTCTTTTATAATGAAATAATGAGAAGAAAAAGAATTTTCTTTTATTAATAATAATCAAAACTCTGATATCTATTTATACAAGTAAAAATAACAGGTAATAATAACTTTATAAATATTTTTCAATGCAGGTAATACAAAAATAATTAATAAAAATAGAGGTATATTTTATAACAAATTCCTAAAAGATTATCTATTTATATTATAAATGAATTTTAAATTATAATTTAAAATATTCCATTAATGATAACCAAAACTCGTGTATATATTGACAATCGAGAATAAGAGAGAAGTGATATTTAAATCTCTCTCTCTCTCTCTCTCTCTCTCTCTCTCTCTCTCTCTATATATATATATATATATATATATATATATATATATATATATATATATATATATATCAATCATGAAAAGTAACATTAGATTTTGTGATAAATTCATAAAAGGATTATACTACTTATAATATGAATTTAAAATAAAATTTTATAAATACGTAAGTAAAAAAAAATAGGCATTATATAGATGGAGGATTAAAAATGTCAAGGGTAAAATAGACAATGCATAAGATAAAAGGGGGAGAATATCTATTGTTCATAGTTGAGGGGAGAGTTTGATTTTTAAAGCAAAGTTGGGGGGTGAAAATGATTTTTTTGTTGAAAGTTTGAATTAACATTCTCAAATGATTTTCACCTACACATACCAACAATCGAAGTTATTACTTTTTAGTTGCAAAATAATTACAAAGAAAGCTTTTCAAAAAAAAAAAAAATTATTAGAGCATTTGAAATTTAAGAATGACGTGAGAAAAAAATAAATCATTTACATTGAAATTAACGCGTTCTTGATATTTTGCACCCTTAACGTGTGTTCTCTTTTTTTATTTGCACCTTATTCTATTGTTTTTTTTTTTAATAAATTGCACCCTAATCTCTTCATTCCATTACAAAACAACAAAAAACTCTTTTTCTTGAATTATATACGAGGACAAAACAGCAAAAAAACAAAAATAAGTATAGTGCAAAAGGGAAAACCGATTCACATCTCCCTAGAATACTGGCAGCAACCCAATTTCTTTATCTAGAAATCGATTTGCAAAGAAGTCGAAATTAACATTCACAACTAATTTGAACAAATCGTAGAATCTGTATGCCATGGAAGGCGGAGGAATCCCATCTCATTGATTCGGGAAAACTTCTTCTCTTGATAGAGGGGTAGCCTCGCCACAGTCAACGACTGAGGAAAGCCGGTCTGTGGCAGTCAACAAGCTGCACTTGTCATAGGAGCGAACCCTACCCTCTTCAGTCAAATAGGGACGAGCTCTATCCACTGTCCCCAGAGTTGACCGACGATGTGAAGGAGAAGAATGCTACTCTATAATCGGTACAGTCCTCTTTCTGAAAGCGCTCTGCCCAGCTTAGCGCATGGAAGGGCAAGTCGTTCTGTTAGGGTAGGGGGCACGCCCTAGAAAGGTCTGAGGCAACGAGATCAACTGCTGACCCAAGAAGGTAGGGAAGAGACGAGGAAGGGCTAATCCCCGAGTCAGGGGCATCTATCTTTATTTACGCAAAGCTATTTATTGATGTCGATTTAGATATGTTCATTGGCCTGCGACTGATCTCATCGTCCGTTTTCCCCCTCTTTCCTATTCAAGAGTTCTCCTCCCTAACGGCACGCTTTATATAATCTCTCTAGATGGCCCATGTGAACAGTTCAATCAAACTTGTATGTGTGAAGCATATTGAAAGTGACATTGACAAAGCAAAGCACAGATTCCCTAGAATGTTAGAACTCAGACATGACAGAGAAGGTAGTCAAAAACGGTACGCTAAGCTCCTTGCTTCGTCGCTTCTGTTTTCAGTTATTCAAAGAATGATGTTTTAAGCATCTCTATATGCCAGTCATCTATCTGACCTGACAAGGAGGTCGACTTTGATATCTCACCCCTGATCTCTACGGTTGGTTGAAGGTGTCTTGGAAGACGGGTCGAAATCAGATCTGGATAGAAGATTCATCTACGCTGGCAAAAGGGCTGTCAGAAAGAGTCCAATCCCGAGGAGAGTTCATGTGTGAAATTTCTTTGTTGAATGGAGGTGAGTTCAAGGGCTTCTTTGATCGGGAAATGCACGCACTTCTTTTGTTGTCATTAAGGTCCCTTCCCCCTGAGTTCAAGATGTCCCTTCCGCTTCTCTTTCACTACTTCCCTCATTGGGATTGGTCAAGCTCCTTCACTTATTGCTCGATCCGATCCGGAACCTATTGGGATAGCACCTTTTCCTCCTATTAGTAGGTCTTCTTGCCCGTTCAGTTCCTCTACTGGTAGTCTAGTTGTAGTTTTGAGCGGGTGAACCCATGTTCTATCTCGTAGTCACCTAAGCGGCAGAGTCTGTAAACTCAAATGGTCTGAGAGTTGCCTTTGGCTTCTGAACCTCTGAAACTGGACTGGAGCAAGCTACCAAGCTCCTCTTCCCCCTTCATCACTCTCTATCTCCGGCCCTTGCCATTAGTTAGCTTGCACTTCCCTTGCTTGCCCTTTGAGTTTTCAAAGTCAAGGTGCCTTTCCCTTTTCCCTTTTTCTGCCTTACCTCTTACTGAAGTGAAACAACTGACTGTTGTCTACCTTTGATTCTGTCTTCCGGGTGAAGGTCCTGCGGAGGTCTTTTTTAGTGATCAAAATTGATTAGGGACAGTGACCCATGATGAAAGGAGCTATTGACCTGAGTGGTTTTCTATTTGTATTTGAAAAGCAAGGTAGGTTAGTTAACGAAAGGGTAAGGTGAGGCTGGAATGGGATATAGTAAGTGTGCCACGAGTGCTCCCTTCTGAGGCTTCTGCTTCTCTCTAATAACGAGAAAATTACTCTTTCAGAAAGCAAAGCTACAACTCTTCAGTCTAAGCTAGAACTTAAGGCCGACCTCTTTTCCAGGGATACCCTACTTCCCGGTCTAGCTTCACTAACTGTATTCACAGCTTTCCAGATCTCGGAACCAGATCCACTTTCTCATCGGCATTCTCTAAATGAATTACGTTATGGTCTTGAACTCTCGATATATCATATGTAATGAATGATCGAGGTTGTCTTTTCGGAAGAGGTGGGTGGGAGTGGGGCAGGGCAAGAAAGTAACAATCATACCCGATATTCAGAGCGCCGGAGATAGAAGCGGCGGCAGCCATAAAGTGGAGAATTTCCATCCATTTGCTGTCTCCTTCGCTACCGCTCCGTGGGGTCAACATTAGGAAATTTGCCAGGTTCAGTTCTGACTATAGCTGCAACCTATCTCATATTTGGCCGCCCTCGATCACAAACTCGAAATTTTGGAAGAGAAAGTCAAGAAAGAATTTCGGGCTAGGTTCAAGGTATGCCCAAAGGTATGCCAGTTGATTGAAAAAGAAAGTCAACTTTCAAGATTCAAGATTAGGTAAGTGTTCAGTGTACTAAGGTACAAGATCGAAAAAAAAAGCGCGGATAGCAAATTCCTTAGGCTAGATAGAGTGGTGGTTGTAAATTACTAGGTAGCCTAGCTCGGCCCAAGCAAGGCCCAAAAGCCCCATGCCTTTCTTGGTCGGACCAACCCAACCGGCGATTTCCGACAAGTCTTTCTGAATTGGAAGAGCAAGAAGCGGAACTAGAAGAAAACTTTCTTTCTCTTTATGGATAACCAATTCATTTTCCAATTCTCCTTCTAATTCATCTTCCCCGGTGGATTTAGGTTTATCTCTGAGGTCCCACGAAGGTTCGACTAGTAGCACTCTGTCGGACGCCAATTCGGGTGATATTACTAGCACTCAAGTTTTGAGTGATATCACCGCTCTTTTTGAGCAACGAATGGAAGTGGGAAAGAATTAACACCAGAATGGAGTCCAATAGAGTTCTGCCAAGCGGTTTTTGGGGAAGAAGCGGTGAATGACCTATCTTTATTGAAAGACATCTATTGTGATCTAGCGGACCATGGAATGCGTCGTTGGTATTGGGAACCAGCTTGGGACTTTCTAAATCTCATTAGCAATAGTCCAGGAATGACATAGCCTTCCTGTGCAATGGGTGTCTTAACGTACGTTGTAAGGTGGTTTTTTCTAAAGCGGCATTCTCCCTTCTATCTATCAACAATTGAATTATGGAACTTTCTCCCCGAGCTGCGGAACTAACGAGTCTGATCAATAGAGTCCGTCATTTTTTCTATTCCTTCCTACTGCTGCGCACCTCTATTATGTGCTTTTATTATATTTGCCTGAAACTCGAGAAAATAGAGTTGTTTGAGACCAAATGTTATAGAGTTGGGGGCTCTCTGGGGAGGCACACCTTCACTTCCTTCTTAATGAAGGGGTTCCCCGGGAGTCTGACCTTGTCCTTTCTTTTAATTGTCGGGGCCGTCATGAGTGCCGAAACCGATTTCGGTAAGATGATGATGGCTCCTTCGGGCGCATCAAGCTCTGAAGATCCAAACTGGACGGAAGCCCTGAGATCTTCTAAAGGGCAGGGAGAGACTTCAGAAAGGGAAAGCACAGGCACATCGTCGTCCATCAACCTACAAAAAGAAAGAGCACGTCCGGCGCCTGCCCCAAATGAAGTAGCTTCCCCTGCCCCTGTCGTCCCCTTTCCATATCAAGAAGATGAGATCATAGGGGGCGACAGTGTAGAAAGCATCCAAAGAGCGGCCTTTGAGTTTGAGGAGAAAAACCCCTCCTTCTGCCGAGGTCATACATCATACAACAGGCCCGAATTGAAGCCGAAGACCTATTCGAGGTCAAGGTCGATATTTTCAGGGTCATGTCTGGCCTTGATCCAGAAGGAGATTGGCTGGGACGGGGAGCTCGGGCCCTCGAGAATCCGCGTACCGCCACGGGAGAGCATTCCTTGGAGAAACTCCATACCCTTCTTTCGGATCTCGAATCGAGGGGAGTCAATTCCGAGTCCTTCTCTCAATTAAAAGGGAAGGTACCCCTGCGAAGGGGTGGGGACGAACACTCTACCACATAGTGGAGTGGATAGCTAGGACTACTAAAATGGAGATCGTGTACAACAACAATCCTATATTTGATGTCGATTCATCCACACTTCCATTCCTTGTAGAGGAAGGCTAACTGCTTGCTGGCTGGGAGCTGTATGAGCGGTAACGTCCACGTACGGCTCCGTGAGAAGGGCGGTGGACAGAAATGGCCTTGTTGTACCTCACTCTCGTCTTCAATGGGGTCTGCTCTTTCTTTTTTGGGAGAGTATGCCAATATGATCTTAATGAGGTGCGGGGCTTTGCATCTGACATTCGTTGGGCTTCTCTCTTCGGGAGCCTGCGCCCCGGCCTTTTTGTGCAATAAACCCCTCCGGCCGAAGACTAGTGGTAGGTGGTCCTGCGGAGCTTTCGGAAAAGGGTAGCCTTGTGTGTAAGCACAGCAATGAACCGCGGCGAACCCTCAGACGACCTATCTAAGATTAGGGGGGGATCCTCAGTAGTGGTGACCCTTTCACTCTTCCACGGACTGATACATGTACCGAATGCTCATACGGGAAAGTTGACTCCTGGGTCTGGAACCTGGGGGGTTGCTCCGAGAAATCCTTTCTTTCTCGTCCACTCAGGGGGGTGCGGACACACCTGCGCGGATTACAGGTGACAGTTACAAGAATGGCGGGGAAGTTAACAGTACCCGACGACATTCAGGGATGGATGTAGACCCATCGGGCAGGGATAATCATTCCGGTCCTGGGAGAAGTGGCGACCATTCTCAAGAACGAAAAAGACTGAGCTGAGGGAAGCCCTATGAGTCACT
>NW_026717561.1:0-15156 GCF_029784015.1 Lycium ferocissimum | reverse complement strand
CCAACCAATATCCAATGCCACCCAAAATCTCCCCAAACCCGAGAACAACAACAACAACACATTTCTTTCTTCCAAATTCATGAACTACACCAACAATCCACACTTTAACAACATTATTCTCATAAATACAAGAAACTACATACAATTCACGTTAGCCACTAAAACAACCCACAACAATTACAACTTCAACTTGAATCATTAAACTTTCATTTTCATCATAGATTCCACAACAACAACAACCAAAAAATACTAAATAAAATTAGTTCATCCATGTCATACCAAACAGCCCATATACGGCCAAGCATCAACATACAACATCTCATGATTTTTGTTCATTTACACAAGACAACACGCGTAAACCATCCATAACACATGTAAAAGAAGATTGAATCTTACCTTTTCCACTTAACTCCTCCTCGGCTAGAGTTGGTGAATTGCAAAGATGAACGGATTGCTTGTTCCAATAACCACTCCACGTTGTGAGGACCTTCCAATTAGTAGAAAAGCTAGAAGAAAATTATTTTTCTTGCTCAATGTTTAGGGGACCATATTCGGCCGCCCCTTTGGCCGAATGCTCCTCCATTTTTTTTCTCCAAGGTTCTTGAATTTTCTAAGGTGTAAAAGATGATGAACGTGATTAATATCACCTTTTATCTACATATATAAAACATCCATGTGGCCCATGGCCCACACCATATGGACGGCCAACTTGGCCATTATTTCATGAATTAATAACTTCTTTTAATTCACTTTCAACCCCAAATTTTCCTTAATATTCCATACCAATAAAATCATAAGCAACTTATGCCTTTAAACAAAATTGGAAGTCAAAAGTCTCAACCTCGTATCCCTAATTGTCTTTGTCCTTAACTTATCATGGTTAACTCCGGATTATCCCAATGTACAAAATACGGGATATAACACTTAGACTTAAGCTCATCATTATCATTGTCGTATTCGTAATGTCTCTTATCTCATAAGGCCATTCATGAACATAGGCTCTTAGTTTCGTGAAAATAGGAGATTCATGAAGGTTAGAAGGAAATCCATGTCATAAGATTCATGCCTTGGAAAGAAAGGACCAGCCTTACATACCTTTGTCATTTAACTAATCTATCGCTTGCTTGTTCTCCTCTAATGCCCACGTTTATACCTTCAAGAGAATTCGTATCGACATTAGCTAAATATTTATAAAGACGTGCTTACTAAAGCTAGAGAAAATTGATTTCCTTTGTTTATACGACTTCTGCCATATTCCATATCAACTCCCAAATGTTCATCACAATCACAATATCATAGACAACAATCATCATTCATTTACATTTTCCACATTTCACAATTCTACTTCAAATTTTCCATAATCATGACCAAAGTTCACTATTGCGTTCTTTCACATATAATACTTATTCCATGTTCTAAATGTCATTCATGACGTATTTACAATCTCAACATATCAATATCCACAACTAAATCCAAACTTCTACTCAACCATGACACTATTGCCACATTTATGACCCATTTTCTATACTCTTCTACAATCCCAAGTGTTTCAACTTTACAATGCTTCAAACATCATGAAAAATACCATAAAACTTACCTTAGATAATGCTAGAATAATTTGAGTGAAATACTCTTCTTGCACCAAAAACCCTAATTCCCTTCTATTGGAATTTCTTGGCTGGGTGACTTTAATGAGGTTTCATACACTTGATTCTTGTTGGTTTGATGAAGTTGATCATCAACTTTCCTTGAATTCTTCGTGGATGAAGTGTATGGAATATTCTAAAGTTCTCGAGAGGTCAAGAAGAAGTGTGTGAAATGAAATAAATGAAGTGGGAACACACTTATATAATCAAAACCTGCGTTCAGCCTCGCGGACTTCCACGGACACTTTCACGGTCCGTAGAACATGGTACGGTCCGTGGAACTGGTCGTGGTTCACCACCAGCCAGCCACCAACTCTGCTGGGAGTTTCACGGACCCTTCTATGGTCCGTATAAGATTACACGGTCCGTGGAAGTAGCCGTGTAATCCACAATTTCTCTGATGTTGTTCCCGTCGTCTCATTGATCTCTAAATCCTTATGGAACCTTCTTAACACTTGTTTATCACTTCATTAACAATCCAAAGGGCATTATAACTCTTCTTCAAAATATCATTAGGTCGTCATTAACTCACCACTCGTGATTCTTGCCCGACACACTACATACGACTCGCTTTCCTTAGCAACTTTCTTCTCTTACCTCGAATGTCTTTGGAAATCTTAATTAGACCATTAAAGACTATTTCTTACTTGTCCAAATATCGTATATGTCATGCCCTTCGTTAGTCTATTCACTGTACGCTAAGGGGAAATTTCTAAGGTGTAACATTCTTCCCCCCTTTTGGAACATTCGTCCTCGAATGTTAAGTCATCGAGAATTCTATAATAATTTCGCCAGAGTTTTCCGTAATATGGCACTACCATCCTGTCACAACAACCCATAATAACATTGCCTCCCAGTGGCCACAACACAATAACAATATAAATTGGCCACACACGACCCATATGCATAAAAAAAGAAAAGCATACATACCTTATAATTTCAATGTCTCATCATAGATCTCTTCCAAGGGCCGAAACAAATGCGTATGTGGATTTCATCTTTCTTTTGCCTCCCAAGTCATCTCTTCTCGATTGTTATTTCGCCATAAGACCTTAATCGAAGCTATTTTCTTGTTCTCAAGTCTTCGTACTGCCCGTCTAATATGGCAAATGGGACTTCTTCATAAACCAACTCTTCCGTCACTGACATCGTCTATTGGCACAATCTTTGTAGGATCTCCAATACACTTGCGGTGCATTGAAACATGAAAAACTGGATGAACTAATTCAAGTTTTGGAGGCAAGTCCAGTTCATAACCTACTTGACCCACCTTGCGGATAATCCTATAGGGTCCAATATACCGGGGACTTAACTTCCCCTTCTTACCAAATCTCATCACCCCTTTCATTGGTGACACCTTCAGAAACACCCAATCATTAACTGAATTTAAGTCTCGCGGGCGGTTGTCCGCATAAGATTTTTGGCGACTTTGGGCTGTTAACAAGCTATCTCGGATCACCTTGACTTTTTCTACCGCTTTTTAATCAATTCGTGGCCTATTAGCCATTTCTCCTATTTCGAACCACCCAATCGAGACCGCACTTCTCTTACATATAAAGCTTCATACGAGCCATTTGATACCGGAATGATAGCTATTATTGTCACGCCCCGAACCATGGCCTCGGACGTAACACGCACTCGTAGGCTTGCTTGTACGTGTCCGAGCGAACCTCATGGCTTGCTTGTCAACACGGGCATCAAAATAATGTAATCTATATGATGCGATTTAAATGAATCATGAAAACGTAATTGCGGAATAAAGTCTTGAAGAAATCTCATACAGATGAAAAATCATGAAAACGTAATAGTCTCGTAAAATACGAAAGCATAACCGACTCGTGAACTAACATCTCGTCATGAAACCTCTAAAACATGTCCGAATACTAACTACCAGACATGACCCCGGACTATCATAAACCGAATACTAATGCATCTATGTTGAACCCCGAGAGAGCGGGGCTCACCAATAAGCCGATAACCGAGGCGATCCCACTGCGTGTGTGTATGCTCCTCGAAAATCGGTATCCGCACCGTGAAGTGCAGCCCCGGCAAAAGGGACGTTAGTACATGGTGAATAGTACTAGTATGTAAAACCCGTCGAAATGAAGAACATGGCACAACATAGGTATAGGACATAAACCGAAACCGAATGTAACTTGAACATGCGACGAGACGTGAGTAAAGTCCGAAAAACAATAAATCAATGGAAATACATGTATATGAAATCGTTTGTAACGTGGGGAATGCTATAGTATAACCGACAACATGATCCGGTACTTGCGTCCTACTGCGTAACACCACACCTTGCCGTGGATATGAGATTTAAGTAATAATAAGCATGTAAGGATCCAAAACCGCATAATGAAGGTGTTGCCTCCTTGTCGACAACCCTTATCCTACTAAGGGCTACGTAGTTTCGTGCTATCCGAGCCTTCTCGTTAACTAAGCAATCCCAAAAAATATGAACATGATATAGTTGGCTAAGAAGCCCATGATTTTCATGAAATAACTTGTAAATAACTTGTAATCATGATTTCACGAAATAACTTGTAATATGGTTTCATGAAATGTCTTGTAATATGGTTTCATGAGATAACTTGTCGTAGTCTTGCAAACATGTTCTTGATTCATGAGTAATAACAATAGTTCATAATTATATATAATTGACTTGAAAACATGCTTGTAACTTGCTACATAAAATCATAAAATTTCATATAAACATAATGAGAACACAATGAGGAAGAATTCATGATTCATGGATTAAGCTAGGGGTTCCTAATAACCATAATGGAAGATTAGGAATACAATAACGAATATATATACAAAATTCATATTCATAAATACATAACTATGGGCTACCAATATGTTGGGTTTAATGCCTTAGGGTTTGAACTTACGAATATCAAGAAACGGAGCATGGGGAAGAACAGATTCCCACATGTGATGAAAGTTCTACATACCTTAATTGCTCCAAAATCTTGAATTGAAGACTTGAATTTTGGAGAAGATTTTCTAAATCTTGATTCTTGAATCTTGAGATGGGTTTTCTTGAAAACCCTAGATTAGGAAGAATGATTTCTTGCTTAGATTATTAAAGTATATGTTAGAATTGAGTTGGAAGGGTTTGGATTGACTTACCTTGATGTTTTGGATTATTGCTAGGGCTTGAAATTGTGAATAATGAAATAGAAGAACTCAAGGCTTGGATTTATACAAAAGTGAGGCGAGGTTATATGGACATATTATACGGTCCGTATAAAGTTATACGGTCCGTATAATATGACCATATTTATCATGGATGAACAGAACGTCGATTTGGAGCGTCCTGAAGTACGGACGAGTTATACGGTCCGTATAAAATTATATGGGCCGTATAACAGGTTCGTATAACATGATCGGTGAACGGACTGCACTGTGTCTCTTCAGTAAAATGGCCATAACTCTTTGCACAGATATCCGTTTGACCCCCATAATATACTGTTGGAAAGATATTTCAAAGGGATAAAACTTTCAAGAAGGAAGTTTTCACAAATTCCTAACGCAAGTGCCCGAAAACAGGCCATAAGTACAGATCGTCCTAGACTTAGACGAATTTAGAAGGCCTTAAGAACTTCACTTTTGGTTTGACTTCAAAACGACCGTTTATCACCCGAGTTCATCCCAAATAGATTCGTATAGCTAAAATATCACCTTTATACTAGATTCATACATTCATACCTAATTCGGATTTACGGGATGTTACAATATCTCCCCCTTGGGATCATTCGTCCTCGAATGATGGGTCTTGGTTAAGAATGGGACTGGACATGGCTTGAATACATGAATGTGAAGATACATGACATGAAACATAAAAGCTAAACATGATTACGCGGGAATATGGTCATGGATCATGAGAACTAAATATGTCATTACATAGAAACATACATGGGAGAATGAAACTGAGTCGTACCTACCTGAATGAGAATCGCGAAACAACTGTCCTTGATTTATGAACAGAGTTAAGAATCACTACTAACTACGTAATCTAGAAAATTTTATGGCAGACTTCCTTCATAATTCGTACCCTCACGACATTTCTCAAACGCCCGCTACCTAACTAAAGTACCAACACACAACTCACGTGGTATCTTATTACGCATGATGTGACATAACGTGATTTCGAATCTCGAAATATGGCTAACATGAATACTGAGCTGGCGTGACACACGGATATTGGCTGAATGATTACATGATTACTATACATGGAGTTTGGAAGAGAATCCATAGGCATGAATGACATGAGTACTGGAAAATAGGCACAAACATTACATGATTATCTGGGCATGAAGAGCATGACATGGGACATAAATACATGAAAACTGTCTGGCATGAATACATGAGTGCTAAGCTGTCACGTGATAAGAATACGTGTAAACATGGATATCATAAATACGAGATCTGAATATCGAAAACATGATTGTTACAGCAGGGGATTTGTATGATGAGCGGAGATGAGATCTGAACACTTAGAGGCTTGATCATAGATGTTCATATATCACCATCACGATTGACATATAAGATATGAGTACGACTTAGGCTTTGAATGTGGCGCAACTCGATGCGAATGAGACGATTTCCGAGTCATATAATAGGAATATTATCCTACCTACATATTCATAAAGGTCTAGCATAGGCATGATATGAATACGTCGAATTTGAGTAGAATACTCCTGATATAAGCCCCATAGGGTGAAGGAAAGAAACTTTTGTTTGCTCTGAAACATAGATAGGAATACCTTGGCATACCTTGCTTATTATCGTGAGCGGATCATAAAGGATTGAGAGCGAGGAATCATTCGTTCGAATCATAGGAGGCACTTTGTCTTAGAACATAAACGTGGAATGCGTACATCAAACGGAAGGACGTAACATGGAACATTTATGGTAACAGGATTAATATGGCATAAAACATGAATACGTGAGTAGCAGGACAGGGGACATGGGTACATGAGAAACATGGCATTGACATGGGTACCTGCATACCATGGCATATGGACTTGAGTTTATGAGCATTGGAGTATGACTAAGACATAAGTGTGACTTGCACAGAGCACAATTTGTAGGCTTCACCCTTGAGTCAGAGACATAGGCATGGATAAAACGTTACCTTTAGGATTTAGATATACCGAAAGAATGGGACATATTTCAACATAGCTTACTCTTATCACCATGAGTACACGCCCTTTTTTAAAATTTTTATAAGGTTCATGAAAGAATGGATTATAGGCATGAATACTTCCTCGTTCTTCGAGCATCTAAGACATGGGTAGATAGTCACCTTGAACATAACGATCCATAGATACTTAGCGAAAGGAGAAAGGATCATGTCATCATGATCGTAAAACATTAGCTAAAGCGGACATAAGCATATGTAATCGTGGATAGGACATCCATCATGACTTACTCTCATTATTGCCTACCAACATCATTTTATACTATTTCTTTAGGTGGATGCTCGAATAAGTCTATCGTGGACATGAGTACGTGAAAACATAGGTAGTATACCATTGGAGTCGAAATAAGTCATTCACCTATGGCATTTTTCCTTTTGTCCAAGGAATAGGTGTGCATTCCATAGGATTCTCAGTCTTTAAATTATTATGTTACCTTCTCTTCGATCCTTATCAACGTCAACATCATAATAAGAAATCACTTAGGAGCTAGAACGTGGTCATGGGTATAAAAGCAAGATAAATACGTGAGACATGAATACGGTCTTTAACCTTGGACATGAGTACAACCTGATGTGAGAAACATGAAAGAACATTCTCTTGCATAGCTTACTATCATATGGAGTCTTAATTCTTATATCATAAATATGGAGTGTAAAGCTTTAACAAGGACATAAGATAGGTATGCTAGGCATGTGTAGAGTATGTTTGGGCATTGGTACTACATAGTGCATGAATTATTCTGGAATTGGAACCGTTATACTTTAAAATCCGCTATTCGATCTAGAACTTTATCTCATAACATAATTACCTAGTACTTGATCTCAGCAGCATGACAAAAATCACATTCTACGCACCTTATCTTGGCTACATGAAACTGTGATCCTCTGACATAATCTCCCTAACACCTATCAACTTACGAAACACATAATCCATATTGGCACCTTATCACACGATCTCCCCCTTAGTTCAAAAGTTCGACGTTTAGAGCCCCGGATCCCTTGAGTTAGGAATAAGTGGTCATCTAGTAGTTCCGCTAATTTCCTCCAACATACTGACGACTCATTTCTTTGACTTACTTCAAGCAAGTCTTACTTACTGGAAAACTGGATTACTTAAATGAACGGGTTTCTAATGTACAAAATTGGCATACTAGCTTTGTCAGTCTTGAGGAAAACTCTTTCCGAATAACTCATAAAGGCTCTTCTTCTATAGCTTGCTCTCTTACTGCTTAGGTGGTTTTCTTTTTTCACCAATTTCTATACCTCAAATTTAACTTAAACCCCGTGGTTCTAACACGCCTTGGTGTATTCGTACGCTTATCCACTTAGTAGTGCTAACTCGACTAAGTAACTCAAATCGTACTTCTACTAACTCGCCGAAAATTTCTAATTCATTGTATCCATTCAAACTTACTCACTATGTTTCTGTTAACCACTTGCTAGCATCATATTCTCTAATTCTTCTCTGAGTACTAAAGTAAAGCATAAGGTTATTTCTAACTTTTCCTCCTTATCTGATTATATTCTGGGGTTGTATACTCTCTTTCTGAACTATAGACATGGATCACACTTAGGAAAATTTCATCTGTCTCAAACAAGGAATTGGAACAACTAACCCCAAACTCCCTATACATTTTAAAAAATTATATGATACTATTGTAACAACTAACCCCAAACTCCCTATACACTTTCAAAATTATATCATACTATACACATCAGGGATAAATACTTAATCACATAACCTAAGAGGGAATTGTCATATCTTTTATCTCATAGTAATATCTGCTTCTTGTAGTAACTTACTAACGTCATACTCTCCAGGTCTGATCTGAATAAGCCTAAATAATTTAAAACTAACCCTAAAAAAAAATTCAATATCGTCTGCTCGTGATTTTCTTATCGCATCAGTTCCTTCCTAGTCATGTGCATAGATCATATGGCAAAAATATATATATCCTTGAAAAGTCGGGACTTTCTAGTATTACGGGTGTAGTTGGCTCTTAGGCTATTTCCTGCTCAAAACTACCATGGACAATTTATGCCTGCTGCGTTAACTTCATAACATGCTACCTTGTGGGGTCTTAAATATGAACCATCACCCTTATACTATAGCCCCATGGTCAAAGAGTCCAAATAAACTTACTCTCTAGGGTATATATAACCTACGTGTGCTACCATACCAAAATTTGTCTTTCAAATGGTACTAACACCTGATAAACACACCATGCACTATTTAGCAAGTTTTGGGTCTCGAATTTCTTTCTTGCCGCTTACACATTTGATACGTTCGAATTCGGGAAAAGAATGTTACCTACTGCTCTAAGCTTCATGGAACGAATTAGAATAATTCCTGATGACTCCATCTGAAAGAAACACATCAATAATGATTAGATTTATATCTTTCTCATCCATTGAGATGTGGCGTATTCGGTAGAATGAGAAACAACACACGAGTCCGAGTGATTTTTGAGAACATAGCTCTATAGCACGATCTAGAGTTGAAAGAAGAGACAATCTTAAATGTCTTCGTGGTCAATCGTTTATATGTGTGGGCGCCACACACATATAAAAGTGACCCCACTGGACACGGTTTCATAGACTCCCTAAGACACTTGAACCGAGGGCTCTGATACCAAGCTTTGTCACGCCCCGAACCATGGCCTGGACGTAACACGGCACTCGGGCCTTGCTTGCATGTGTCCGAGCGAACCTCATGGCTTGCTTGTCAACATGGGCATCAAAATAATGTAATCTATATGATGCAATTTAAATGAATCATGAAAACGTAATTGCGGAATAAAGTCTTGAAGAAATCTCATAGCATGAAAAATCATGAAAACGTAATAGTCTCCGCAAATATGAAAGCATAACCGACTCGTGAACTAACATCCGTGTCTATGAAACCTCTAAAACATGTCTCGAATACTAACTACCGGATACATGACCCCGGACTATCATAAACCGAATACTAAACGTACTCCATGTTGAACCCCGAGAGGAGTGGGGCTCACCAATAAGCCGATAACGAGGTGATCCTACCGCGCGGTGTATGCTCCTCGAAACCCAGACCGCACCGCGATGCGGTGCCCCGGCAAAAGGGACTTTAGTACATGGTGAATAAGATTAGTATGTAAAACCTGCTCGAAATGAAGAACATGGCACAACATAGGTATAGGACATGAACCGAAACCGAATGTAACTTGAACATGCGACGAGACGTGAGTAAAGTCCGAAAACAATAAATCAATGGAAATACATGTATATGAAACCGCTTTGTAACGTGGGGAGTGCTATAGTATAACCGACAACATGATCCGGTACTTGCGTCCTACCAGCAGAACACTCACACCTTGCCAGGGATATGAGATTTAAGTAATAATAAGCATGTAAGGATCCAAACTGCATAATGAAGGTGTTGCCTCCTTGCTGACAACCCTTATCCTACGGTGGCTACGTAGTTTCAGGCTATCTGAGCCTTCTCGGTTAACTAAGCAATCCCAAAAAACATGAACATGATATAGTTGGCTAAGAAGCCCATGATTTTCATGAAATAACTTGTAAATAACTTGTAATCATGATTTCACGAAATAACTTGTAACATGGTTTCATGAAATGTCTTGTAATATGGTTTCATGAGATAACTTGTCGTAGTCATGCAAATATGTTCTTGATTCATGAGTAATAACAATAGTTCATAATTATATATAATTGACTTGAAAACATGCTTGTAACTTGCTACATAAAATCATAAAATTTCATATAAACATAATGAGAACATACGAGGAAGAATTGATGATTCATGGATTAAGCTGGGTTCTTAATAACCATAATGGAAGATTAGGAATACAATAACGAATATATATACAAAATTCATATTCATAAATACATAACTATGGGCTACCAATATGTTGGGTTTAATGCCTTAGGGTTTGAACTTCATGAATATCAAGAAACGGAGCATGGGGAAGAACGTAGAGATTCCCACATGTGGATGGAAGTTCTACATACCTTAATTGCTCCAAAATCTTGAATTGAAGACTTGAATTTTGGAGAAGATTTTCTAAATCTTGATTCTTGAACCTTGAGATGGGTTTTCTTGAAAACCCTAGATTAGGAAGAATGATTTCTTGCTTAGATTATTAAAGTATATGTTAGAATTGAGTTGGAAGGGTTTGGATTGACTTACCTTGATGTTTTGGATTATTGCTAGGGCTTGAAATTGTGAATAATGAAATAGAAGAACTCAAGGCTTGATTTATACAAAAGTGAGGCGGAGGTTATATGGACATATTATACGGTCCGTATAAAGTTATACGGTCCGTATAATATGACCATATTTATCATGGCCGAAACAGAACGTCGATTTGGAGAGTCCCTGAAGTACGGACGAGTTATACGGTCCGTATAAAATTATATGGGCCGTATAACAAAGTTCGTATAACATGATCGGTGAACGGACTGCACTGTGTCTCTTCAGTAAAATGGCCATAACTATTTGCACAGTTGTCTGTTTGACCCCCATAATATACCGTTGGAAAGGTATTTCAAAGGGCTACAACTTTCAAGAAGGAAAGTTTCACAAATTCCTAACGCAAGTGCCTGAAAACAGGCCATAAGTACAGACTGTCCTAGACCTAGACGAATTTAGAAGGCCTTAAGAACTTCACTTTTTGGTTTGACTTCAAAACGACTGTTTATCACCCGAGTTCATCCCAAATAGATTCGTATAGCTAAAATATCACCTTTATACTAGATTCATACATTCATACCTAATTCGGATTTACGGGATGTTACAATTATTATATGCGAACTCAATAAGGGGTAAGTGGTCATCCCAACTACCACCGAAATCTAGTACACATGCTCGTAGCATATCTTCCAAAGTCTGAATGGTGCGTTCGTCTTGTCAATCAGTTTGCGGATGAAATGCCGTGCTAAGCTTTACTTGAGTACCTAGACCTTCTTGGAAAGATTCCCAGAACTTGGCCGTAAATCAGTGCCCCCCCTCTATCCGTGATAATGCATATCGGAACTCCATGAAGTCTCGGCAATCTCCTTGATATACAATCTCGCATAATCTTCCGCTGAGTAGGTAGTTCTGACAGAAAGAAAATGAGCTGTTTTCATCAATCTATCCACAATCACCCATATAGAATCATACTTGCCTCGGGAACGAGGTAATCCCACAATAAAATCCATATTGATCACTTCCCATTTCCATGTGGGAATTTCCATTGCTTGCAATAATCCTCCTGGTTTTTGATGTTCGATCTTTACTTGCTGGCAATTTGGACATTGAGCCACAAATTCTGCTATGTCTCTTTTCATACCATCCTACCAATATATCACCTTGAGATCATGATACATCTTTGTTGCTCCTGGTTGAATAGAATACCGAGAATAATGAGCTTCTTCTAGAATTCCGACGTAATTCTGCGACATTCGGAACGCATAGCCTGCCTCGGTATCTAAGGACTCCCTCTATAGAAGTTTCAAGTGGAGACTTCTCTTTTGCATGACATGTGTCTCTGTAATGACTCAATTGAGGATCTTCATACTGTCGCTCTTTTACCTCCATGTTCAAGGACGAAACTGTGCGATTATTAACACTAACTCCTGCACCACCTGAATCAATCATACGTACTCCAAGATTAGCTAATTGGTGGAGCTCATGAATCAATTCTTTCTTCTCCGAAGGAACTTCACATAGACGCCATTGATCGGGCGGCTAAGCGCATCCGCTACTACATTTGCTTTCCCTAGGGTGGTATAAAATATTCACATCATAATCTTTCGAATTTAACCACCGCCTTTGCCGCATTCAACTCCTTTTATTTGAAAATATATCGGAGACTCTTGTGATCCGTATAGATATCTACATGCACACCATACAAATCATCTCTCCACATCTTTAATGACGAATAACGCACCCCATTCCGAGATCATGGGTTGGGTAGTTCTTTTCATGTTTCCGCAATGTTCGAAGCATAGCGATGACTTTTTACCATGCGCACACGATGATCCTTAACCCAACACCAGAAGCATCACAATACACAACATACCCATCTGGCCCTTCTAGAAGTGCTAAAACCGATGCTGAAGTTAATCTGTCCTTCAATTCTTGGAAACTACGCTGACAAGCATCATTCCACTGAAATTTAGCTGACTTCTGGGTTAGCTTCGTCCGGGGCCGAAATAGATGAAAAGCCCTCTACAAACCTTCTATAATAACCCGCCAATCCCGTAAAACTATGAACTTCGTAGGCGGCGTGAGCTCAGCTGCGTCTTCACAGCCTCAATTTTCTGAGTGTCAACTCGAATGCCATCATCTGAAATCACATGACCCAAGAATGTCACAGAATTCAGCCAAAACTCGCACTTCAAAAATTTCGCATACAATTCCCGAGTTCGAAGAATTTCAAGAACAATACGTCAATGAATACTATTACGAATAGATCCAGGAGAGGCCTGAACACATTATTCATTAAATTCATGAACACCTATTGCATTAGTTAGGCCAAATGACATCACCCAAAATTCATAATGGTCATATCTCGTTCTGAAAGCTGTCTTGGGAATGTCTTCTTCTCTAACTCTCACTTGATGATAACCCGACCTCAAGTCTATTTTGGAAAACCACTTGGCGCCTTGTAATTGATCAAATAAATCATCAATTCTTGGAAGAGGATATTTGTTCTTTATTGTCACTTTATTCAACTGCCTATAGTTGATACACATTCGTAGGGAGCCATCTTTCTTTCTTACAAATAAGACTGGTGCTCCACATAGTGAAGAACTGGGTCTAATGAACCCTTTCTCGAGCAAATCTTTCAACTGTGCTTTTAACTCCTTCAATTCTGCCGGAACCATTCGATAGGAAGGAATAGAAATAGGCGCTGTATCCGGCAACACATCAATGGCAAAGTCAATTTCTCTTTCTGGAGGAAGGCCTGGAAATACATCTGAAAATTCATTCACTACCGAAATGGATTGAAATGTTGGCGACTTTGCTTCAGTATCATGGACTCGGACTAGGTGATAAATATAGCCCTTAGCTATCATCTTCCTTGCCTTAAGGTAGGAAATAAACCTACCTCTTGGAGATGCCGCATTACCCTTCCATTCAAGCACCTGCTCTCCTGAAATCGAAATCGAACTACTTTCATTCAAGAATCAACATTAGCATAGCATGAGGCCAACCAATCCATACCCATAATTACATCGAAATCTAGCATTTCCGGCCTCAACTAAATCGAGTTTTAGTTTGGCGGTTACATATCACAATCATGTAATCTTTGTATACTAGTCTCGCTATCACGGATCACCAACCTAGTAGATACCTCAAAAGGTTTAATTGGCTCGGTTTCACCCCAATACGATTAGCAACATATGGAGTAATATAAGATAGCGTAGAACCCGCATCTATCAATGCATACACATCATAGGAAAATACGATAATGTACCCGTAACTAATATCCGGGGAGGACTCGAGATCCTGTCGTCCTGCTAAAGCATATATGCGGCGCCGCGTGGCACCAAGTAGATACTCCCCTCGGCCTCTGCCTCGCCTCCGGAATCCGAGGCCGCCCTACCGGCACACCGAAGAGGCCGCCCATCGATCCCGGGTCGAACCCCACCTCTACCATATCTCGGGACAATCACGCATCAAGTGTCCGGTCGTCCACAAATATAACAAGCATCCGTGCCACCGGCGACACGGCCCGCAGTGTAATTTTCTCGCATCGTCGCACGGGGAACCGGGTGGTCTCTCTCGACTATAATCACCCCCAAACTGAGAACCGGAAGCTCTCGAACTCTGACCCTGTCCTGAAAGAATGGAGCCATCAAATCTCCTGCCCGTAATTCGGGGAGGCGCACTAGTCACCGACTGGCCTGAGTGCCTGCGAATGGGGTCCGTTCGATCCCCCCCGTAATCACTACCTGCCCCCATAGATCGGGCCCTCTTGCTTTGCCCTCTATCAACATCACCATCACCCCTTTGCGGATGCTGTTGTCCTTCTAGATTCTGGGCATCGTCTTGAATACAAGAAATGTCCATCCCATCTTGCAATGAAGCCGTCAAACAATCTTTGAACAAATGTGGCCCTAAGCCACTCACAAATCTATGCACCCGATCTCCCATATCGGCCACCATAATCGGGGCATATCTAGCCAAGGAATTGAATTAAAGGCTATACTCCTGTGCACTCATATTCCCTTTGTTTCAAATTTAGAAATCTATCCGCTCTAGCTCGGCGGACCTCGGGTGGCAAATAATGGCAAATGAAGGCATCTACA
>NW_026717560.1:0-14745 GCF_029784015.1 Lycium ferocissimum | reverse complement strand
CAAATTGGGGGTGTTAGGGATAAAAAGAAATGGGGGTTGTTTGGGTCTGAAACTATGAAACTTAGGTTACTAATCAATGGAGACTTGGAAAATCTTGTTTGAGAAGAAATTCTTATTTTAAGCTTGTGGGTCGGAGTTGTATCTTAGGTACTCAGTTTCTTATTGGGTTGTGCCTATCTAATATTCTTAACACTTTGCTTACTCAGATTACTACCTTTCCTAAGACCCCTCCCGTTTCGGCTTTTGTTTTCAGCAATAGAAGGTGTAGTTCAAGTGGATGTTCCGGCTTTTGACTCGGCCTTGAGGTAAATTCTGACTTAGTTGAATTAAATCCGATTAGAATTTCAGATGTGATTAGTAAAGATTGACGGAGAAAGCATGCTTAGGTCTCGAACATTGTGTTGGGATGGATGTTTTAGGTTGGTACTATTATCTGTGGCTTTTCATTTTTGTGATGTTGAACTTGATGCCTTTATTTGTTGTGAACTAGTAGCTTGTTAGTATGATTGGGGTTATCTTGTATGTGACATATGTTGTGCTTGTTCGCTAGTTACCCTTTTGTTAGACTCGAGTTAGCGAAGAATATGTAGAGTTAGTTATTGATGGAGAAAGTATGTTATGCTTTCGGGTATGATGTTGGGATGGAATACTTAGGTTGGTATTGTTGTTGATTTTGTGGGCTTGTCACCTCTTTGTTGCGTTCTGGCTTGTTGCCATGTGTGTGGTATTGGACTTGTTACATCATTGCATGTGTGGTATTGGACTTGTTACTTTATTTCCATGTGTGTGGTATTGGACTTGTTACTTTGTCGCCATGTGTGGTATCGGACTTGTTACTTAGTTTCCAAATTGTTGTTGTGATACGGTTGTCTCTCACTTATTTTGATATTATCGTAGATAAAGGCAAGAACTCGATTCAAAGATTGATATTGTGATATGTGTCCATGTAGAGGCATGATTGAGACATGATATGATTACACTTGGGTGCAGTATTATTTATTGCATTCATACTACTTTCCATGATACATTGATATGAATTGTGATTGGTACTGATGATGATAAGTGAGAAGGAAACATGCGAGACTTTGGATAGACATGATATAGTACCCATCTCTGGGCTGTGTGTGGAATGGCTAGTGATATGGAAGCCACCTTTGGGCGGTGTGCAGAGTGAGTGGTGTTGTGGAAGTTATCTCTGGGCTGTGTGCAGAGTGACTAATACATGGACTTCGAGGGTCCCCCATAGGTCATGACTATCGAGGCGTGGAGGATATCTATTTGTTGCATGTGTGTACAATTGGTGGTATTGGCCAATGCATTACATACATTCTCATGCATGAGCATTGCATTTATATCTTGGTGATTTTCTTATTGTCTATACCTTGGTTGTGGTTTGCTCGTTAAAATTTTATCTAGTAACGTGGTAGAGTTATTTAGTAAGGATTAGATGTACTACTTAGAAAGTGAACCGATTTTAGTAAGACTACTTCTATTGATGAGTTGAGTTAGATTTTACGTGTAAATGTATTTATAGAACTAATGGATTGAGGATTAGGAATTTGCATCTCGACTGAGATCTGTAATCTTTCATTTTTGAATATATCTATTGTGGGGGACCTTGCCTGATCTTGCTTAGTGACTGAGTTGTTTGCCTATCATTCTTACCTGTCGATCCCTATTGTTTATTATGTTTTTCTAATCGTTATAGGCCTATGATGCTTACCAATACGAGTGTTGAACTGATACTACTCTCGCTACACCCTATTTGGGGTGTAGTTGTTATGATATATTTCAAGATTCCATTAGCTTACGAAGATCTCTCGGTGTCCATCCCGAAGTTTTCTGTTAAATTTCATTTCTAGAACGGAAATGGTATTTGAGTGGTGTTGTAATCTAATCTAATTATAAATATTAAAAGCTCTTGTACTAGTCTAGACCCGATTTTGGGATACGGTATTGATTATGTACTCTTATTATTTATTTCTTCTAAAATGTTGTTTGGAAAATTACTATGATATTATTAATACAGTTCTCATTTGGGTTTAATTGAGTTATGTTTCGGGAAGGGTTCGCCTACCAGGTCGGATTGGATAGGTGTCCGCATGATCCATGATTTGGGTCGTGACAAGTTGGTATCAAAGCTTTAGGCTACTGGTCTCACGAGTACAAGAGCAATGTCTAGTAAAATCTCGTGGAATGGTGCTTAGATATGACTCTTTGGTCGTTATTGGACCTTCGCATGGCAGTGTATGAAAACCAAGTGTATCGTCATAAGATTGGTCCACGGGGGAGTTTTAAGTTTACTATTTAATCGTAATTGAATTAGATAAGAGTTTAAGAATTGGGGGCTTGGGGAGGATATTTTCACCGCAGCGGGTGAACGACCGCTATAGCGATCCCGCAGTAGTGGACGAGCAGTCTACTACAGCGATATATGCGGACCAGTACTCGTGTTTTATGACTTTATTTCGGGATTTAACCCCTTTTGTCCACAAAACTCCTCTTCTAAGCCATCATTAGGGTATTCCCAAAGTAAAACACTTGATGACTAGGGAAAAGTAGCCATTCAAACATCTTTCGCATTATCTGCCGTAAACATTTCTCTATCACGATTTCCGGCTCAAAGACGAGATGGTGGATAATCCATGAACGTTCGTGATAGCTGCTCGGCAACGAGGTAGGTTATGGTTTACTTGAGTTAAACTTTGATTAGTAAATCATCTATATGCTATAGAATTGACGAGAGAAATCATGATTAGGTCTTCGGACACGGAGTTTGGTGGAATATTGTTTAGGTTAAGATAAATGTTGATTTCTATGGGCATTGTGCCATTAAGTGAATAAGTGAACCAAGATGCGTAGTTAATAGGCCAAAAAGGGAAGCAAAATGGTGAGTATGGTTTGTTAGTGATTCTAGTTAGCATGGTAGGGTATGTGCAATTACCGAGTTGACCATAATGGAGTCTTGTGGTACCATGGGTGGGGGCGACCTGTTGCTAAATTGTAGGTGTCCTCATTGGGCAGTCATGTTATAGTTATTCTATGTACCAAGCATGCGGGAACAATCAGTATTTACATCCTTGTTTATTCGAGTGATTCCTTATTCACGTTATTGATGAGTGAGTCCGAGTCTTGGTATGGCTATTGCGTGATGACTTGTATTCTTATTATATGTATCTTTAGGTGGTATCCACAATGTTAGAAGGTTGATTTCCTAAGTCTTGTTATGACTCGTGACATGGTGACTTGTGTTCCTAGATATTGATTTATTGATTGTTGACATTCCTTATTGATTGTAGAACAGAAATACTTTGTGATGAGAAAGATAATATAACTATGAAAAGGCACGTTGTGGGGGGGGGGGGGGGGTGAGGATGTGGCCTAGTTATGGGCTCGTGATCCGAGATCAGTTCCGGAGCGAGTAGTACATAGACACCATGGGTCCCCAGCATGTCATGGCTATTTGGGCGAACATTACCATAAAGCATGTGTGTACTGATATGATACTAACATTGATTACATTGTACTTGTGTGTTCATATTTGTGATGGTGGCAGAGCTGATTCTGGTTGGATGACATATAGTGATGGTTCATTCTGGTAAGTTATAATTTATTTCCTCATAGTTGTGGAGATGAGGCGTTACAAGTAACCTCGCGGGTCGTTGATAAATAAAGGAAGGTAGGTTGAGTTGACCCCATTATGTGAGGCTAAGTGTTTGGGAGTATGTTGATTTGCTATCATTGATTGTATTGCTTTACTAGTTCTTACTTGATGCTTGATAAGTGGTTTGAGTGTGGTGTCCATTGCGGGTTGTGTGTTGATTGAGTCAAATCGTTAAATTACAAGTATGTTAAAGTAAGGAGGAAAAAGGTAAGAATTAGTGGTCCTATTGAGTGTCGGTTGATAGGGAGGTTGAGGTCTGTCCTTCGTAAATTGCTGAGGTTTAATTGGTCCAGGAGTCTGTCTATAATATAACTGTTGTTATCTGTTAGTCCTTACTTCCTAGTGTTGCGTTGGCATGGTAATGGGATACGAGCATGTTTATGTCGGAAGAGCATTTAATTTTTAGGATTTAAAAAGGTGTTACGACTATACTCTTCTATTTATTCTGTTTGATTTTCTATCATGTTGCATGAACTAATCTTAGTCTACCTATGATGCTTACTAGTACGTATGGTGTACTGATACTACTCTTGCTACATCCTTTGGGGTTTAGATGTGTTTCAGGTTGTTGCTTGAATGTTTCATTAGTTGAAGTGGCGAATATCTTCCTACGATATTGTACATCTCATTCCGAAGGCGGAAGCTGTGTCTTTTAATTGTGTTATCTCTCTGTAATTTAGAAGCTCTTGTACTTCTCTAGACTAGATCCTTGGTAAAGTTGAATTGTTTTAAATAAATAAAAAATGTCTTCGTAATGTTCATTTTATTTACTATTGTTGGTTACATTTGCTTTCAAAACAACTTTACTAAGGGATTTGGTCGGTAAGGGTTCGCCTATCAGGTAGCGATAAGTTAGGTGCCCGCACGATCCATAATTTGGGTCGTGACAGTTGGTATCAGAGCCCTAGTTTACCGATCTCACGAGTGCAAAAGCAATGTCTAGTAGAGTCACCATTCTAGTATCCAGATGGCACCGTATGAGGCTCTATACGGCAGGAAGTCTACACCTATAGGCTGGTTTGACGTGGGTGAGACTAAGTTGATAGGCCCGATATGATTCGGCGGGGCATCGATAAGGTGAAACTTATTCAGGAGAGACTACTGGCAGCCCAGAGTCGACAGAAATCGTATGCAGATAATCGACGTCGATACCTAGAGTTCTAAGTTGGCGATTGGGTATTCTTGAAGGTGTCACCCATGAAGGGTGTTATGAGATTTGGCAAGAAAGGGAAGTTGAGTCCGAGGTACGTTGGACCTTATCGAGTTATCCGAAAGGTAGGCCAAGTTGCCTACGAGTTAGATCTACCAGCTAATTTGGGAGCGGTACATCCATTCCATGTGTCCATGCTTCGGAAGTGTATAGGCGATCCGTCTAGGGTGTTTTCTACAGATGATGTCCAAGTAACAGAGAAGTTGTCCTACGAGGAGCAGCCTATAGCTATACTTGACCGACAGATCAGGAGGTTGCGAACCAAAAATGTGGCTTCGGTTAAGGTATTATGGCGGAACAATAATAGGGAAGAGATGACCTGGGAAGCTGAAGAAGAGATGAAGAAGAAATATCCCCAATTGTTTACTACGTCTGCAGGTAATCTAAAACTCCTTGCTTAAATATGTAAATGGTTTGACCAATCTATGTGCTATTGATAAGAGAACCCTCGTCCCTGATTCTTATAAGACCCGGTGGGGTTAAATCAACATTCGAGGACGAATGTCCTAAAGGGGGGAAGAATGTTATGTCCCGTATCCTTACATTGGGACATTGTAAAGCTAAGTGCGACAAGTTAAAGACAAAGCTATTTTAGGGTTCCCGGTAAGGGTTTTCGTCTTCCGATTTCGTTTCTATGCACAAGTTGCCTATGAATTTAGTTTGGTATAAGAACATTATTGGAGAATAAGGATTAATTGACCAAGATTGGATGACTAAGAGAGATTAAGAACTTAATTACTTCATTAGTGAGCCTAAGTGGCCGTGTGGGTCCCACTTGTGATTTGGCCAACTTTTATTGGCTAAAAACTTGGGTGGGACACATGTCCACTTTGTGGACTGCATTTATAAAGAAAAATGCTGATTCATAATTCAAATAGGATTCCATTTCAACATTACAAAGTGGAAAAGCATAGTGATAGAGAGAGAGGCTCTCGGCTACAAGATGGCCGAGAACACCCTCCTCCATTTGATCCAAAAAAATCAATTTTCCAAGTAAATCAACTCCTCATCAAGTGTATAAGGACGTGTAGTAGTTGTTGGGAAGAGACAAGGAGGTGTAGCATTCCATAGAGTTGAAGATTCGGCCAAGTTTGAAGGGCAAGTTGCAAGGTAAGAATGGTCATTGTTCTTGTGTTGTATGAAGATTTGAATGTATAATTCATGCATGTTGTTGTTGGATTGTTGTTGTGGTTGAACTTGAGGTTGAGCCGTGAGCTTAGTGAAGCCATGGTTGGTTCCATTTTGCATGCATTGTTGGTAAATAAATGTATGTCAACATATGTAATTGAACAAAGATTTTAGAAGTTGGGTTATGATGTGCATGTTAGAATTGGGCTGTTTTCTTAAAGTTTGAATGAGCCGTGTGTTGTAGACTTTCATGGAATCATGTTTAGTCTTCTTATACATGTATTGGAAGTGGATTGAAAGTGTTGTAGTATGAATAAATGAGTGAAAATCATGAAGTGTAGGAATGGCATTGAAGCCGTGTAAGGGGACTGTTTTAGGGAAGTTTATGGACTGTTTTGTGCCAAGTTTTGATTGTTGTTGTTGTGCACATTGTGGTACATTGTATGTATGTTGAATAGGTGAATTAAGGTGTTAATGAAACAAATCATGTTGAGGTGTGCAAGCTGTCCAAAATCGTGGACTGTTTTAAGATTAGAAGTGAAGTAATGTTGTTGAATGATTGAATGTTGTTATGAACATGTAGTAAAAGTGAAATGGTATTGTTGTATGGGCTGTTTGGCTGTGAGTGGGACTGAATTGAATGATGTACAAGCTGTCCAAAGTTCCCTAAGTCATGTTAAACAAGTTTGGAATGATATAAGAAAAGAATGATTAGCAATGTTAGCTTGTAGCACTAGTTGGTTTGAATGCGAACGAAACGTCGTCTAAATGTTTGAAAGGGATTGTGAGCGTTAGAGTGCGTATTAAAATCCTTTGTAGACTAACTGTAGCTCTTGATATCTTGATATAGGATAAGTGTTGTTGGGCAGCAAGTACAAGTTATTATACGATTAAACGCTAAAGGTACGCAAAGCCTATTCCTTCCTTCTTTTTGGCATGTCCTAGACGTAAGTAAGATATAATCTAGCCTCGGGGTGACTCCACTCTCTAACTTCTAGTATGACATGTGATTGTTATTCGTCCGTAATGTTGAAAATGTTGGTATAGTGGAATTATGATCTCGTTATTTATTACATGATGGACTAGTATGTGATGTATAGGAGTTCTTATTCTTAAAAGGAATTGCATAAGTATGCTTGATTTTTATAAAATGTAACATGCTAATGTCCGAGAACCGATTTGGTTTACTATTCATTGAGTCTCAAAAATGTTTTATATATATATATGTGGTTGCTTATTACTCGCTCGTGCTACCGCTATATCCTTCACCGAGTCCCGGCCGTGTACGTTCTCGTGCGCCGATCCATTATACTATTCACCGAGTCCCTCACTAGAGGGCCGGGACACGTTATATATATATATATGATGATGATGATGATATGATGATATGATGATTTGGAGATGGAGGCCAGGAGGGCATACATTCCTTATTACCGAGTCCCTTACTGAAGGGCTGGGACACGTATATGCTTATGTTTATGATGTTATGATTATAATTACCGAGTTCCTCACTAGAGGGCCGGGACACGTTATATATGTTATATACAGAATGATTATGCAGCTTTGATTATGAAATACTATAGTGACATTGATATGAGAACGATACAGATGAAATATGTTCAAAGGCAAGTTTTATGAAACTCTGTTTGTTGCATTGAATCCTGTTCACCTTGTCTCAGATATGATTCTATTTACTATGTTTCATGCTTTACCTACTCAGTACATATTTCGTACTGACCCCCTTTCTTCGGGGGGCTGCGTTTCATGCCCGCAGGTACAGACACACGCTTCGGAGATCCGCCAGCCTAGGATATCTACCCAACTATTTCAGAGTGCTCCTTTATTCCGGAGCATAGTTTCGTGGTATAACCTTTTGATATGTACATATGTTATCGTTCAGGGTACGACGGGGCCCTGTCCCGTCATATGATGTCGTTGTCACTCTTAGAGGTCTGTGGTCACAAGTGTGGGTCTATGTGTGGTTGTTGTTTTGTTATATGGTTATGACTTGTGTTTGGGGCGTACCCATTTGTAGTGGCAGCCTTGTCGGCTTGCGTAGCTATATATGTTTATCATGGCAGCTGTGTATGAAGGTAGCCTTCTCGGCTTGTGTTTTGTTGGGACGTTCCCTATATATGTATATATGACAGCTTTGCCGGCTTTTGCGCAATATGAACTGTTAAAGGTTATAACTCTTCAGGAGATAGGTAGCTTCGACTTGCATATGTTTTGCCCTTATACTTATATCAGCTCGTTCATGCTAGTAGTGTATGACTGTAGGTATCAGGTGTATACGAGTGTCCAGCTCGGCACTAGTCACGGCTACGTGGTTGGGTCGTGACAAAAGTGGTATCAAAGCGGTTAATCCTCGGAGTGTCCACAGACCGTGTCTAGTAGAGTCTTGTTTATCGATGTGTTGTGCACCACATTTATAAACAGGAAGCTACAAGATATTTAGGATGTCATCTTTCTTTCTCGTTCTAGATCGTGCGATAGAGCTGTATTATTAGGATAATCCCTTCCTAACGGATTGTTATGTTTACAGCGATGCCTCCGAAGAAGGCGACAGCCGCCCAGAAGGGCAAGGCAATAGTCGGGGAGACCAGTCAGACCCGGAGGACTACTAGGGCTTATGCTCAATCTGTACAGGATTAGACTCCAGTCAGCGAGCTCCACTACACCACCACTGTCGGAGGAGCCTAGAGCGACCTCGGGGGACCGCCCCACCACCGGCTCACGGGGTTCCGGCCCTGAGCCTCCAGCTCCCCAGCCAGGGGCAGAGGATAGAGCTATGAGGGATGCAGTTCAGTTATTGACCAGATTAGTATCGGGGCAGGCTCGCAGACACGGATCTGGAGGTGATTACGCAGACAGACACGATAGTTTGAGGGTTCGTGATTTCTTAACATGTAATCCCCCAGAGTTTTATGGGTCACGACCAGCGAGAGGATCCTGAGATTTTGTCCGACGATGTTGCGCACGTTGAGGGTAATTCGAGCTACCGGGGAGTCCGTCGAGTTGGCTTCGTATCGATTACGTGATGTAGGCGTTAACCGGGTATGAGTCCTCGGGAATTGTCTAGGGGTGAGGATGCTCCTCCGGCAGTATGGGACGAGTTCGTGGAAGCCTTTTTGGGCCATTTTCTGCCTCCGGAGGTGAGGCGAGCTAGGGTTGATAGATTTCTACGGTTGAGACAGGATGGCAGGAGTGTTCGAGATTATAGTCTCGAGTTCGACTCGCCCGGCCCGGTGCGCGCCCACCATTGTAGCGGACATGGGCGATAGGGTACATCGTTATGTAATGGGGTTGGATCTGTATTTGATTGATGGTTGTTTGGCAATGGCTTCTCAACCCGGTATGGATATTGTTCGGGTGCAAGCATATGCACAGGGGGTTGAGGACCGACGTAGGGGGCGTCGACCTGATAGAGAGCATGATCGGGGTCGAATAAGAGGGCTAAGTCGGCCGGGTATTCGGGATCTTGGGGATTTCGGGGGGCATCCCCGTTATCGATTGACCTAATGGTAGATATTTTTCTCACTTCGCGGCACGGAGTGCACCTATAATCCACGATCCACGGGTAGGAGGTTTGATAGCACGGGGTATTCGGGAGCCGGTCAAAGCTCCATGACTTCGTGGTTCCGGACGCACGGGATCGGCCCAAGGATGAGGCCACCTTTACCTCGAAAGCGGTGCCTTCGATGTGGTAGGCGTCATCGGGGGAGTGTCGTCGTGTGCGGTGCTTGTTTCTCTTGCGGCCGTCGGGGTACTATGAGGGAGTGTCGATTTGGCAAGAAATGCGGTTGAAAGCTATTGAATCGATTCTTTGGTTCATCCTCTTCGGCGATTATGCGCCCGGACAGAAAAGCATTCGACACCCGCCGGCCGTGGCAGAGGATTAGGCGTAGTTTCCGATTTCCAAGCGGTCCTTCGAACCGCATATATGCCTTAACTAGCAGACAAGATCAGGAGGCGTCGCCAAACGTTGTTACAGGTATATTATCGATCTTCTCCCAGGATGTATATGCATTGATAGATCCAGGCTCTACATTATCATATATCTCTCCCTTTGTGGTTGGTAAAATTGGGGTAAAACACAATTTATAGAACCGTTCGATTTTAGCTACACACCGGTAGGGGATTCGGTTATAGCTAAGGGATATATAGGAATTGTTCGGTGGTTATACATAATCGTTGCACCAAAACTAACTTAATAGAGCTAAATATGATTGAGTTCGATGTAATTATGGGGATGGACTGGTTGGCTTCTTGTAATGCTAACGTAGATTGCGATGAGCAAAGTAGTTCGGTTCCGATTTCCGAGATATATATTATAGAATGGAAGGGAATACGGCATCGCCGAAATAATTAAGTTGATTTCATACCTCGAGGCAAGAAAAATGGTTAGAAAGGGGACATTTATCATCTGGTCCGTGTGCATGACTCGAAAGATGAGTTAGAAAGGGTGTGACTTCGGTCGATTCCGGTAATATTTGTTAATGAATTTCCGGATATTCCCGTATGAACTTCCGGAGCCTCCCACTTAGCTACGAGCGTGAGATAGAGTTCACTATAGACATAGTTAAAAGGAGACATCGGCCTATAATTCCTCCTTTTACAAGATTGATGGCACCTGGAGAAAGAGAATTGAAGGACAAAACGAGAGACTATATTAGAGAAGGCTTCGTCGGGTTGTGTTACCCGATGCGTCACCTTGAGCACGGTATTGTTTGTGCGGAAGAAAGATGGGTCGGCTGCGTATGTGTATTGACTATAGGTAAAGAATAAAGTGACAATAAAGAAGTGTTCCCCTTAGAGTTCATTACGAACGATTTATTTGACCGGTTGCGGATTGTGCTAAGTGTTTTTCGAAGATAAAGCCTAGTGAGGGTTATCATCGAGGTGCGGGTGAGAGGCAAACATTCCAAAGTAATTCGGGACCCGGTATGGGCACTAGTTTAAGGTGATGTCCTTTGGTTTGACCAATGCTCCCGGATGTTCATGGATCTAATGAACCGAGTATTCAAGCCATTTCTTGATCTGTTTGTGATTGTGTTTATTGATGACATTCGATAAATTCGCGGTCGGAAAGGGGGAACATGCGTGCATTGAGGGCGGTACTTAGGGTCCTCCAGCATCGAAATTATATGCCAGTTCTCTAAATGTGAGTTCTGGTTGACTTCAGTAGCTTTTCTAGGGCATATTGTTGGGGCTGACGGTATTCGGGTAGATTCGCAGAAAATAGAGGCTGTTAAGACATGGCCTAGACCTACAACACCTACTGAGGTACGTAGTTTTCTCGGGCTAGCGGGTTACTACAGGAGGTTTGTGGAAAAGTTTGCCTCGATTTCAGCGCCTTTAACAAGGTTAACACAGAAGGCAGCTAAGTTTCAGTGGACTGATGCTTGCGAACAGAGCTTTCAACTGTTGAAAGATAAGTTGACTACGGCTCCGGTCCTAACTCTCCCCGAGGGGCGGATGGCTATGTTATTTATTGTGATGCTTCGGTATTGGGATAGGTTGCGTGTTGATGCAACATGGCAAAGTTATAGCCTATGCCTCCCGACAACTCGAGAAAGCACGAAAGAAATTACCCCACCCATGACACAGAGTTAGCGGCGGTGATTCATGCTTTGAAAATATGGAGACATTATCTATATGGCGTACATGTTGATATTTATACGGATCATAAGAGTCTCCGGTACATCTTCAAGCAAAAAGGAGGGCTGAATTTGCGGCAAAGGAGATGGCTAGAATTGCTGAAAGACTATGATGTTGACATCCTTTATCACCCGAGAAAGGCCAATGTGGTAGCGGACGCACTCGGCCCCGTAAGTCTATGGGCGAGTTTGGCGGATGTGCCGCCGGGGAGGAAGGAGATAGCCCACGAGGTTCGACGGTTAGCCAATAGGGAGTTCGTTTGTTGGACTGCGAAGGTGATAGGGTATTTGTGCGGCGTTCTTTGAGTCGTCTATTGTAGAAGAGGTAAAAAGGCACCGTACGAGGATCTATTCTTGTACATTATAGAGATACAACACTTCGAAGGGTGAGACCCCATTCGAGATTACATCGACGGAGCACTTCGGTACGGAGGCGGATTATGTGTGTGCAGGTTGCGGGATTACGGCAACGAGGTTATGGGAGAGGCACATTATGCTCGTTACTCTGTCCATCGGGGTCGACCAAGATGTATCAAGACCTTAGATGCACTGTATGGGGTGGGACGGCATGAAGAAAGATATAGCGGAATTTGTGGCTCGGTGCCGAATTGTCGACGGGTTAAGACGAACACCGAAGCCGGGGGACTATTGCGAGGAGATGAAGATCCCTACACGGAAATGGGAGGTAATCAATATGGACTTCGTCACGGGTCTACCTCGCACTCCAAAAAGTATGACTCTGTCTGGGTCATCGTGGATGGTTGACGAAATCAGCTCATTTCCTGCCAGTCAGGACTACATATTCAGCAGAAGATTATGCCAGGTTGTATATCAAGGAAATAGTGAGACTGCATGGGGTTCCTACAGCTATTATCTCTGACAGGGGAGCCCAGTTTACAGCTAACTTCTGGAGATCCTTCCAGGAGGGATTGGGGACCCAAGTGAGTCTCAGCACAGCATTCCATCCTCGGAGCGGCGGACGGACCGGCGTACTATCCGGACACTACAAGATATGTTACGGGCTGTGTCATTGATTTCAAGGGTAGTTGGGATGATCACTTGGCGCTTATCGAGTTTGCATATAATAACAACCACCATTCTAGTATCCGGATGGCACCGTATGAGGCTACATACGGCGGGAAGTGCGGAGATCACCTATAGGCTGGTTTGACGTGGGTGAGACTAAGTTGATAGGCCAGGATATGATTCGAGCGGTGTCGATAAGGTGAAACTTATTCAGGAGAGACTACTGGCAGCCCAGAGTCGACAGAAATCGTATGCTGATAATCGACGTCGATACCTAGAGTTCTAAGTTGGCGATTGGGTATTCTTGAAGGTGTCACCCATGAAGGGTGTTATGAGATTTGGCAAGAAAGGGAAGTTGAGTCCGAGGTACGTTGGACCTTATCAGGTTATCCGAAAGGTAGGCCAAGTTGCCTACGAGTTAGATCTACCAGCTAATTTGGGAGCAGTACATCCGGTATTCCATGTGTCCATGCTCCGGAAGTGTATAGGCGATCCGTCTAGGGTGTTTTCTACAGATGATGTCCAAGTAACAGAGAAGTTGTCCTACGAGGAGCAGCCTATAGCTATACTTGACCGACAGATCAGGAGGTTGCGAACCAAAAATGTGGCTTCGGTTAAGGTATTATGGCGGAACAATAATAGGGAAGAGATGACCTGGGAAGCTGAAGAAGAGATGAAGAAGAAATCTCCCCAATTGTTTACTACGTCTGCAGGTAATCTAAAACTCCTTGCTTAAATATGTAAATGGTTTGACCAATCTATGTGCCATTGATAAGAGAACCCTCGTCACACGATTCTTATAAGACCCGGTGGGGTTAAATCAACATTCGAGGACGAATGTCCTAAAGGGGGAAGAATGTTATGTCCCGTATCCTTACATTGGGACATTGTAAAAACTAAGTGCGACAAGTTAAAGACAAAGCTATTTTAGGGTTCCGTGGGGTTTTCGTCTTCCGATTTCGTTTCTATGCACAAGTTGCCTATGAATTTAGTTTGGTATAAGAACATTATTGGAGAATAAGGATTAATTGACCAAGATTGGATGACTAAGAGAGATTAAGGAGAACTTAATTACTTCATTAGTGAGCCTAAGTGGCCGTGTGGGTCCCACTTGTGATTTGGCCAACTTTTATTGGCTAAAAACTTGGGTGGGACACATGTCCACTTTGTGGACTGCATTTATAAAGAAAAATGCTGATTCATAATTCAAATAGGATTCCATTTTGAACATTACAAAGTGGAAAAGCATAGTGATAGAGAGAGAGGCTCTCGGCTACAAGCTGGCCGAGAACACCCTCCTCCATTTGATCCAAAAAAAATCAATTTTCCAAGTAAATCAACTCCTCATCAAGTGTATAAGGACGTGTAGTAGTTGTTGGGAAGAGACAAGGAGGTGTAGCATTCCATATAGTTGAAGATTCGGCCAAGTTTGAAGGGCAAGTTGCAAGGTAAGAATGGTTATTGTTCTTGTGTTGTATGAAGATTTGAATGTATAATTCATGCATGTTGTTGTTGGATTGTTGTTGTGGTTGAACTTGAGGTTGGTAGTGAGCTTAGTGAAGCCATGGTTGGTTCCATTTTGCATGCATTGTTAGTAAATAAATGTATGTCAACATATGTAATTGAACAAAGATTTTAGAAGTTGGGTTATGATGTGCATGTTAGAATTGGGCTGTTTTCTTAAAGTTTGAATGAGCCGTGTGTTGTAGACTTTCATGGAATCATGTTTAGTCTTCTTATACATGTATTGAGTGGATTGAAAGTGTTGTAGTATGAATAAATGAGTGAAAATCATGAAGTGTAGGAATGGCATTGAAGCGTGTAAGAGGAATTTTAGGGGAGTTTTATGGAGTTTGTTTTGTGCCAAGTTTTGATTGTTGTTGTTGTGCACATTGTGGTACATTGTATGTATGTTGAATAGGTGAATTAAGGTGTTAATGAAACAAATCATGTTGAGGTGTGCAAGCTGTCCAAAATTGTGGACTGTTTTAAGATTAGAAGTGGAGTAATATTGTTGAATGATTGAATGTTGTTATGAACATGTAGTAAAAGTGAAA
>NW_026717559.1:0-26838 GCF_029784015.1 Lycium ferocissimum | reverse complement strand
CCCCAAGAAGCCCCCATTTCCATTCAATGGAAAAGGGGAGACTTAGAACCAAAGATGTAGCTTCAATTAAAGTTTTATGGAGGAATAATAATAGCGAGGAAATGACTTGGGAAGCAGAAGAATACATGAAGTTCAGGTACCCGCATTTATTTTCACCTCCAGAGGAGACTCAGGCAGAGACGCCATTGTTCTCAGGCAGGTAGTGCTTTCCTTGATATGTGTAGCCATGGTTATTGATGTTGTTGTTATAGCCCTGTGAGGCGATGTATTTTGGGTTGCTGTGACAGGATGATAGTGCCATTTTATTGCGGAAACTCTAGCGAAATTCTTATAGAATCCCCAAAAACCTAACATTCGAGGACGAATGTTCCCAAGAGGGGGGGGGGGAGGAGAGAATGTTACACCTCTGAAATTTCAGATTTGTTGCCTTGAGAGTAGACTAATGTGAGCTTAGGGTGAATATGAAGTACCCACGATATTAAGGAGAGTATTAGATGGCTTAAAGCACGTACCATAAGATTTCAAAATCATATGAATAGGTGAGACTAAGTTGTTGAAGGAAGTGAAATGCAAATCATATTTGGGAGAGTTTTGGCAATAGTTGAATTGATACGTATTTAGAAATATCTTCAGGGGTGGCTATAGGGCCTATTGTATGGCTAATGAAGTGTTATATAAGTGCCAAGAAGGTTCCACGAGGATTGGAAGTCAAACGAGTCGACGAGAATGAAATTCGGAAATTCCGCTTGTACGGCCATTTGTACGGACCGTATAATTTATACGGCCGTATAATGGTCCGTAGATTATTTCCAGAGAAGGGTGATCCCTGAGAGATTATACGGTCCAATTATACGACGTATATGTCACGACCCAACCCCCGTACACACGATCGGTATCCTAAATGGATACCCGTACGTACTTACCTAACAAAGTTGGTGTACCAAACAGCTAATTCATATTAGATGCACACAGATTCAAACCAATATAAACGCAGCACACAGAAATATATATATAAATACATAAACATACTCGGACTTACACGTAAGCCGTCGAGGCTATCATAGCGTGCGAGAGTCACAGACTCATACGTACCGGCCTGAACAGTGACAACCCATAACCCACATACATGTCACGTGCCCCAATGTACATAACAATCGTATGACGGGACGGGGGCCGTCGTACCCCAAAGAAGCATATGTACAAATATACAATGTACAAAAAAAAGGTATATACCAAAAGTATAAGCTCCGGATCAAAGGAGCACTCCAAACGCGACAGAACGTGGGGTCCTATATCGGTGGCGTGTCACGCGGTGCGTCCGTACCGGCGGCATGTAGCGTGCCCCCGAAGAACGAGGGGTCGCACGGAAAATGTACCGAGTATGTAAAGCGGAAATAAAACCAATATAATCATAGTCAGGAACAAGAGTACATAAATGTAACTGTACCTCGAACCATAATCAAAGCCGGGGATAAAAGGTATAGCTAGCAGAGTCATACTCGAAGTCGGAGATCCAGAAATATAACAAACGGGACTATAGTCAGAGTCCGAAGTACAAAAGGTGAGTACTTTATCCGAGACCTCAGAAAACGAAATGCCAAAGTATAAATAATGCATATGTCAGATCATATAATATCATATGAACATATAACGTGTCCCCGCCCTCGTAGGGACTCGGAGGGCGAAATCATGTGTAACAAAATCATATATCATATGTGCAAATAGCGTGTCTCGGCCCTTTATTAAGGGACTCGGTAATATGGAATCATGCATGTCAGAATCATGTATCATATATGCATAACGTGTCCCGGCCCTCTACGGGGTCTCGGTGAATAATCATATGCCATCCCTGCCGCCATCCCCGTATCATCGTATCATAAACATACAGTATGTAAACGTGTCCCGCCCCGCACACGAGGGACTCGGTGAATAATGCGAGAGAAGTGCGCACGAGATCATGTCTGGCCCGGCTCAAAAGAAAGACATCGTGACTTGCACGAATAGTGCGAAACATACGCATATAAATCAAACCTCAATAGACAATCCAAATAAAAGGTAATAGGATGTACCTTTTCGTAAGTTGCGACGGATTATGTCAAAGCGCCTTTCAGATTGTTCGTACATATCAAACATACCATGGGGTTCAACGGAATGATCGGAATGGTCGTTCTTTAACAATCAGAACAATTCAAATGACAAATCGTTTTAAAGAAGTCGAACGCCAATCATAGTCATATATCATTTTTTTGGGGATGGCACGATTGTTTATATCAAATCATGTTTCTAGGATCATAACACATATCAAAACATATTATAAATTCATCATAGTTATCATTGGGCAAGCGAGCAATGATCAAAAATTTCTTTTAAGAACGGTAGAAATAAGTCAAACAAGGCCATAATAAGGGGTCTCGGGATTTTGTGGCCCACCTAGGGACATTCGAGGTGGTGAACTCAAGTTACGGATCATAGACCTTATGGAGCCGTCAGAGAGTTACGGAACAATCCGACTCCATTTATGAAGATTACGTACACATAAATCACTTTGACAACAATTTATAAAGAAACTAATTCAATCTTACCGAATGAAATGGAGCAAATTTCAATCTCGAATTTCTAGGAACAAGTCGTATCTAAGGCTCGCGTCCGAGCCTATTATGTTTGGAACATGCCTAAGAATGAATGGAAAGACTTTACATACCTTAGTTGCCCCTTACGCTCGTCCAAGTTCGATTCCCGTTTCGCCCAAAATCTACAAATGGTCATATTTACCAATTATGAGTTATGGCTTCTAAGAGTTCAACTCAAATTCATGTTTGTCTACCGAAATTTCGGCAGCAGTTCCCCTATACATATAGCATCCCCGAGACTTAGCTCGGCCCAATATATCAACAACAACAACCCAGCAACCCAACAACATCAACCATTATCATAAAACGCACTATAACATAAATAGTCCCCTTCTTACATAAGGCGACACTTTCCATTCCAACTTCATAATATCAAGCTAATATCATTATTCTCATATTCATTTACTAATCAAGATCACTCCAACACAATCCGAAATCATTTCATATCATTTTACAAGATATTCACAAAATATACAAAATATACAAATTTTTCACCAAGACCATAATTCATCCGAAACTTCTAATCTTCAACATACATATTCATAACATATTTCCATATTCCATTTCATCAATAACAATAATCATATTTGCACCTTAACCACTTCATTTCCATAATATCACAAAATCATACTAATATGTCATAATCTTCTACATTCCATTTCAATGCCAACCTAAACCATTTTTTTCCTTCCTTTACACTATAAGGATCACAACAACACAACTAACATATTAAACAAAATTAATTCATTCCCATTCCCTCATGGAGTACCACACGGCCAACACCACATTACCAACCTCAACTAAATTCATTCAACTTTCATTTTTCAATATAAAGTCCACCACCACTACCACTAGAATATAACATAAAATTCAACTCATCATATGTATACAACAATATACATATACGGCCACCTATATATATATATACCCATCTTGCAAACTTCCATATTTCCATAGTTTCTACTCATTGCTATATACTACAACACAAACAAACCTTCATAATATCATAAAAACATAAAATTCTTACCTTTTCTCCAACCTTCCACTTGCCGCAAACGTGGTTTTTCTCGCTAAACTAATTGTACCACGTCGAAGAGCGTCTCGAACTTATTAAGAATTCAAGAAGAAGAAGATTTTAAGATCAAAGTTGAAGGCTAGAAAAAAAAATTCTTTTCTTTTCTTGTTGGCCGAATAGGCCCTTGGTTTTTCTCTTCTTTGTGTTTTGTTTTTCTCTTCTTTGTTTCATGAATCTTCTAAGGGATAAGTGATCCTTTATAAGTAATTTAGCACATGGAAAATATTAATTTTCTTTGGTGGGCTTGGCTTGGCCACGTGGCCGGCCACCCCATGCACTTGGGCCTTAAATTTCATCATTTTTTTTTAGCCCAATGACTTATTGGTCACATTTTAGAATTCCCGAAACTAATCTCCAAAATTTCCATTTTGCCCTTAGCCTTCCTCGACACTTCCACATTAATATTCTTCCATAAACAACTCATGTGCTAAATAAAATCAATTATTACCTTATTTCTTACAAACCAAAATTTATTTCCAACTTTCCCGAATACGCGAAAATACGGGATATAACAGTATAAATTATACGGCCCGTATAATTGGCCGTATAATCGGGTCAGGTCATATTTTTCTTTTTATATGCATAGACGATCCTTACTTTCTTTTTTCATCTCCCACTTTCTCCAAACTCTTCAAAGCTCTAAAACCCATTTCTAAGCATATTACATTCAAACCCAAGAGATTACAAAGATCAAATAGTAAGAATTGAAGTGTTCATGTGTTAGAAGGCTCCCTAGGGTTGGTAGATTTCAAGATTTACTTGGGTATTGTAGCTAGGGTTTTGCACAAGTTGATATCTTGCTCCCAAGCTTGTCCCTATGAGATAAAAAGGTTAGTTTTCATGCTTATTTCATGTTAGTAAGAATGCTTGGTCGTAGCAGAACTTGGGTGAAAGGAGAAATGTGGAGAATGAGTTCTAAATGTGGATTTCATGATGTTTATGAGTAGCAAATTAATTTGAGTCACGATTCTTAGTATGATGTAGATATGTTCTTGTTATAAAAGGTAATAATGGTGATGAGGAAGCGTTGTATGAAATTGTGAAATGGGTTGGTGTGAAGTTGTTAGTATAAGTTAAACATGAGAATGAATTTTGAAGACTTAATGGAATGTGATTACTTGATTATGATATTGTCAATGTTATTATGGATGTTTGGGAGTTGTTTTGTAATATGGCGGAAGTCGATGAAATAGGGGAAATGCTGCCCAATTTTAGTTAGATCATGAATTATTCTAGTTTGGGTTTAAAGAGTATCATTAAGGCTTAACTATGGAATGAATCCTTCTAAATGTACATTTGTCAAGCTTGGACGATGAACGTTAAGTAGTTAACAAGACGACGAGGTATGTAAGGCTAGCCCTTCTTTCATTGAGGCATGATTCCTTTGCTATATACCATCTCATAGGTTCCAAAATGTCTTCCAAACGACTCCATCCCTAGAATTACTAAAGCTCATGATTCTCGATATTTTCACAATGCTATTACCTCCTTTACATGCTAGTTGATCCTCTAAGGAAAGATGTAACGAAAATGAAGATTATGATGATGTTGTTAATGATACTTATGGACTCTTATGTATACAGGTATAAGGATGTATGGCTACTATGTAACACCGAGCTTGTATGGCTGGGTATATACCTATTGTTACACCTCGGGAAAATTTCCGTATGTGTTGCCTTGTGGATAGGCTAATGTGATCTTAAGGTGATTGTGAAATCCTTATGAGATTAAGGGAAGTATTGGATAGCTTAGGGTTCATACTATAAGATTTCAAAGTTATACGAATATGTGGAATGTAGTTCAATGAAGGAAGTAAAATATAAGCCGTGTTCGGAAAGGTTTTGCTATGATTGAGCTAATAATTATTTTGTGATGCCTTGAGGGGCTACTATAGGGCCTATTGTATGGTTAATGAAGTATTATATAAGTGCCAAGAAGGTTCCACGAGGATTAGAAGTCAAACGAATCGACGAGAGAAAGTTCCGCACAACTGGGAGTTATACGACCACTTATACGGTCCGTATAACTTTATACGATCCGTATAAGAGGGGACCGTATAACTCAACCTTTACAGAAAGGGGAAATTCCATAGTGGTGCTATACGGTCCACTTATACGGACCGTATAATATTGTACGGACCGTATAAGTGGTCCGTATAAAATCCACCGGGCAGATTTTTAAGTTTTGTATAAATAGATGCCTTTGGTTCTTTTATTTCATTTTTCATATTCTCCAAGTATTGAGAGGTCAAACCCTTCTCTAAACTTATTCCACCCCAATCCAAGAAAAAACAAAGATCAAGAGGCAAGAATCAAAGTGTTCATGCGTTAGGAGGTTTCCTAGGGTTTGTAGACTACAAGAGATTCTTGAGTATTGAAGCTAGGGTTTTAACATAAGTTCATAGCTGCTCCAAAGCTCATTCCCATGAGATAAAAGGTTAGTTTTCATGCTTATTTCATGCTATCATGAATACTTAGTTGTTGAAGAAGAGAGTAGAAAATAAGGGCTAAATGCAACTTTTGTGATGTTTTTAAGTAGTGAGCTAACTTGAGTCATGATTACTAGTATAATATGGATATAATCTTGTTATGGAAGGTAATAATGGTGATGAAGAAGCATTATATGAAAATGTGCTAAAATGGGTATGAAGTTGCTAGTATGAGTTAAACATGAGGGTGAATATTGAAGGCTTAGTGTAATGTGATTACTTGATTTGAATAAAATGAGTGTATTAATGATGTCATTGTGGTTGTTGGGAGTTGTTTTGTGATATGGTGGAAGTTGACGAAATAGGGGAGATGCTGCCCAATTTTCATTAGATTATGAATTATTCTAGTTTGAATTTAAGAGCATCATTAAGGCTTAATCATGGTATGAATCCTTCTAAATGTAGATTATTCAAGCTTGACGGTGAACGTTAGATAGTTAAGAAGACAAAGAGGTATGTAAGGCTAACCCTTCTTTCAATAAGGCATGGTTCCTTGGCAATATATATATATATATATATATATATATATCATGAGTTCTATAATGTCCTCCAAATGATTCTATCTCTAAAGCTACTAAAGCTCATGATCCTCGACACTTTCATGATTTCATTGCATCCTTTTATATGATAGTTGATCCTCCAAGGTTAGACGTAACAAAAATGATAATGGTAATGATGATAATGATACTTATGGACTCTTATATATACGTGTCTAAGTATGTATGACTATTATGTAACACCGAGCTTATATGGCCGGGTATGATATCTATTGCGTGCGCGCCCGGGTTGGGTACGGATGACACTGAGCCTTGGTAGGGCCAGGTATGTATAATCACCGAGCCTTGTCATGGCCGGGTATGTGAAACCACCGAACCTCCATGGTTGGGTATGCTATGGATATGAATATGTATATGAATACGGATACGAATATGGATACGAATGTAGATATATGTATATGTGTATTTGTATGTACACGAGCACGCATTAGAAATGGAAGGTCCCTATGAAAGACAAGTAAGTAATTATGATGATGACTCTACTATCTCCCGATTCTCCCATCTTATGCTATTTCTCATGCTGTCTCTTATGCTCCTATTATGATGTTGATTATGCTTTACATACTCAGTACATTATTCGTACTGACGTCCTTTTATTTGTGGACGTTGCGTCATGCCGCGTTGTGGCCGGGGAGAGATAGGGCTTGATCCATAGACTTTTTATTCAGGACTACATAGAGGAGCTCCATTTCATCCGGAGCTACAACTTTTAGTATTATTCTTTTGTGTACATACCTATGGACAAGGCAGGGTCCTGTCCCGCCTATATGATGTTACCTACTCTTCTTGGAGGCCCGTAGACAGTTGTGTATAGTTAGATGTCTTGTAGCCTTGTCGGCTTATTTTTTATATCATTTTGATAGCCTCGTCGGCTTGTGTATATTGATATGGGTATAGTTGTTAATGATGTTATGAATGTGTTCGTTGCCCAATTAAGATATTAATGTATATCAATGATGGATAGAAATTATGATTAAGCTATGTGGCCCACCTAGATGTAAATATGGACGTACGATAAGAGGTGCTCGGGTGGGTTAGCACCGGGTGCCCGTCATGGCCCTCCGGTTGGGTCGTGATAAAAGTGGTATCATAGCAGTTCTGTCCTAGGGTGTGTCTACGAGTCGTGTCCAGTAGAGTCTTGTTTATGGGTGTGTTGCGCGCCACGCTTATAAACAGGAGGTTGCGGGCATTTTAGGAATGAATGACCTTCTTTCTTCATAAGATCGTGCGATCGAGCCATGATATAAGGATTTCTCTTTCCTTAACTGTGTATTGTGTATTTCAGAGATGCCTGTAAAGAGAAAAGCTACGGCAGCCCAAAAGCAAGGCGATGGCAAGTGAAAACGCGAGCTGAAAGAGCACCACCAATGGTTGTAGAGGAAAGTGAGTCCCAGAATGCGGCTCAATCTTAGTCCTCTCATTTAGTGCCTATTTCTGATGAGCGCTAGAAAGCCTCGGCCCTCAAAGACACCTCCGGCTCCACCGGATGCTTCGAGCCAAGATGTAAAAGAGGCCATTCATTTACTTACTCGGTTGGTTGCCGCCCAAACTCGTGCAAGGTACGGGCAAGGTGATAGGGTTGTTAGTGCAAGGGCCGTGATTTTATTAGCTTGAACCCTCTGCGAAATTCTTCGGGTCAAAGCGGATGAGGACCCTCGAAAAATTTATTAATGGGATGTTGAGATCCTTCGGCTAATGCATGTTCGATATTGAATCGATAGAGTTAGCATCCTATAGACTCCGGGATGTTGCGGTTCATTGGTATATAGTTTGGATGGCTTTACGGGGAGTCAATGCACTTCCCCCGGTATGGCGAGAATTTGTGGATGCCTTCCTCCGATATTACTTGCCTCTAGAGGTTCGGCGGGCTAGAGCCGATAAGTTCTTGAATCTTAGGCAAGGAAGTATAAGTGACTTAGAGTATAGTCTCCGCTTCAATTCTTTGGCTAGGTATGCTCCGGCCATGGTAGCGGATATGGGTGACCGAGTGCACCGATTTGTGAGAGGCCTAGGGCCACATTTGCTGGATAGGTGCTTGACCGCGCCCCTTCAGGACAATATGGATATCTCACACATACAAGCACATGCCCAGAATTTGGAAGAAAGCCAACACCAGCAAACAAGTAAGTGTGAGCATGATAGAGGGTATAACAAGAGAGCTAGATCTTTGGGTCCGACGAGTGAGTTTAGAGAAGGGCAAATATAACAGTTTTCTAGGCATTCAGGCCATTCTATAACTAGTGCGCCTTCACGGTCTACAGGCCAGAGATTTGATAGATCTACTTATTTCAGGCTGAGTCAGAGTTTCAGGGCTTCAGGTTCTTAGTTTAGAGGCGATTCGAGTCAGGTAAGGCAACCCGTGCCATGATGTTCCTAGTGCGGGAAGTTACATTGGGGCCAGTGTCAACTAGGATTAGAGGTTTGCTACGCATGCGGTCGGCCAGGCCATATCATACGCGTGCCCCTCGGTTAGTGGCGAGGGGTAGACCTTCGGCCTTCAGGATCGGTAGCCAGGTCTTCATCATCTATAAGCCCTATGGGGCCGTGTCCACATGTGCGCCGGCCATGGTAGAGGCAGAGGGAGAGTTCCCGTTCTAGTGGTCCTCGGCACCGTATTTACGCTTTTGGCGGATGCGAGGATCTTGAGTCTTCCCGATGTTGTCACAAGTATATTATCGGTGTTTTTTCATGATGTATATGCTTTGATAGATATGGGCTCCACATTGTCATATGTTACTCCATATATTACGGGTCGGTTTGGGGTCAAACCGGAGTCGATCAAACCTTTTGAGGTATCTACACCCGTTGGTGAACCGGTAATAGCTAGTCGGGTATATAGAAATTGTGTAGTTGTGATTTGTGACCATCGTACTATGGTTGACCTACATGAGCTAAAAATGGTGGATTTTGATGTTATCATGGGCATGGATTGGTTGGCTTCTTACTATGCCAATGTTGATTGTAGAATGAAAATAGTTCGCATCCAATTTTCGGGAGAACCAGTTTTAGAATGGAAAGGGAATACTGCATCACCAAAAGGTAGGTTTATTTCCTATCTCAAGGCAAGGAAAATGATCACAAAAGGTTATATTTACCATCTAGTTCGGGTTCAAGATGTAGAAGCTGAATCGCCAACTCTTCAGTCTGTCCCAGTGGTGAGTGAGTTTCCGGATGTATTCCCGGAAGAGCTTCCGGCCTCCGCTTTAGAGATTGATTTTGCTATAGATGTGCTGCCGGATACCAAGCTCATATCTATTCCTCCCTATAGGATGGCTCCCGTAGAGTTGAAGGAGTAATTAAAGGACTTACTTGAAAAAGGTTTTATTAGACCCAGTTCTTCCTCGTGGGAAGCACCCGTGTTGTTTGTGAGAAAGAAAGATGGCTCCCTACGAATGTGCTTTGACTATCGGCAACTGAATAAAGTGACGATCAAGAATAAATATCCGCTTCCGAGGATTGATGATTTATTTGATCAATTACAAGGTGCCAAATGATTTTCAAAGATAGATTTGAGATCCGAGTATCATCAGGTGCGAGTTAGGGAGAAAGATATTCCTAAGACAGCCTTCAGAACAAGATACGGCCATTTTGAATTCCGGGTAATGTTGTTTGGGCTAACTAATGTGCCGGCAGTATATATGGATTTGATGAACAATGTGTTCAGGCCGTTCCTAAATTTATTTGTGATTGTGTTCATCGATGATATCCTGGTATATTCTAGGTCCGAGGCAGAACATGCGGATCATTTGCGTATTGTCCTTACAGTCCTTCAAACTCGAGAGTTATTTGCCAAATTTTCTAAGTGTGAGTTTTGGTTGAACTCAGTGACCTTTTTGGGGCATATTATTTTAGCCGATAGTATTCGGGTAGATACCCAAAAGATTGAGGCTGTGAAGACTTGGCCAAGGCCCACAACCCCTATGGAAGTTCGTAGTTTTCTAGGCTTAGCAGGTTATTACTGGAGGTTTGTAGAAGGTTTTTCTTCTATTTCTACACCACTCACTTAGCTAACCCAGAAATCAGGTAAGTTTCAATGGACAGATGCTTGTGAACGTACTTTCCAAGAGTTAAAGGATAGATTAACCACTACAAGCCTCCCGACACTTCCATAGGGATCAGAAGGTGATGTTGTCTATTGTGATGCTTCAGGCATTGAGTTAGGTTGTGTGTTGATGCAACATGGTAAGGTGATTGCGTATGCTTCAAGGCAGATACGGAAACATGGGAAAATTTATCCGTCCCATGATCTTGAATTGGCTGCGGTGATTCTTGCATTGAAGATGTGGAGACATTATTTGTATGGCGTCCATGTTGATATTTATACAGATCATAAGAGCCTTCCGTATATCTTCAAGCAGAAAGAATTGAATTTACGGCAACGACGGTGGTTGGAATTATTGAAAGACTATGATGTTGACATCCTATATCATCCTGGGAAGGCAAATGTGGTGGCTGATGCTCTTAGCCGTAGATCCATGGGAAGTTTATAAGATGTTCAGCCAAAGAAAAGAGAGATAGCTCTTGAGCTCCAGCAGTTAGCTAGCTTAGGAGTTCGGGTAGTGGACTCAGGCAGTATGGGAGTTACCATTCAAAATTCAGCGGTCTCGTTGCGAGTAGTTGAAGTAAAAGAGCGTCAATACGAAGATCCCATGCTAATTCATTACAGAAACACACACCCCCAGAAGGAGAAGTCATCATTTGAGATTCCTTGAGATGGAGTCCTCCGATGTCGAGGCAGTTTAGGTGTTCCTGATATTGTAGGATTACACCACCAAATATTGAGAGAAGCCTATTGTTCTCGTTATTCTGTTCACCCCGGAGCAACGAAGATGTATCATGATCTTAAATCTATATATTGGTGGAATGGAATGAAGAAGGACATAGGGGAATTCGTAGTTCAATGTCCTAACTGTCAAAGAAGTGAAAATTGAGCACTAGAAGCTGGGTGGATTGTTGCAAGCTATAGAAATTCCAACTTGGAAATGGGAAGTAATTAACATGGATTTCATTACAGGCTTACCTCATTCTCGGCATAAGTATGATTCTATATGGGTAATTGTGGATAGACTCACGAAGTCAGCTCATTTCTTACCAGTCAGAACTACATATGTAGCAGAAGATTATGCAAAGCTTTATGTTAAAGAGATAGTGCGACTTCACGGTGTCCCAGTATCTATTATCACCGATAAAGGAACTCAGTTTACAGCCAATTTTTTGAAATCTTTCCAAGAAGGTTTGGGGACTGACGGTGAGCCTTAGCACAGCATTTCACCCACAGATGGATGGGTAAGCTGAACGTACTATTCAGACCCTTGAGGATATTCTACGGGCATGTATATTGGATTTTGGAGGTAGTTGGGATGATCACTTACCACTCATTGAATTTGCTTATAACAATAGCTATCATTCTAGCATCCAGATGGCCCCATATGAGGCTTTATATGGGCGAAAGTGTAGATCCCAATTAGGTGGTTTAAAGTAGGAGAGACCAAATTGATAGGGCCGGACTTGGTCCAGCAAGCTATAGAGAAAATCAAGCTTATACGAGATTGATTATTAACAGCTCAGAGTCGTCAGGCATTCTATGTAGATAATTATCGAAGGGACTTAGAGTTGCAAGTGAAAGATTGGGTATTTTTGAAGGTTTCTCCAATGAAGGGCGTTATGAGATTTGGCAAGAAGGGCAAGTTTAGCCCTCGGTATATTGGACCTTATGAGATTATACGCAAGGCAGGCCAAGTGGCTTATGAATTAGATCTACCTCCTGATTTGGAGTCAGTTCACCCACTTTTCTATGTATCAATGCTTCGTAAGTGCATTGGAGATCCTTCTAGAATTGTACCAATAGATGATGTCCAAGTTACCAAACAATTGTCTTGTAAAGAAGTCCCCATTGCCATTTTAAATAGGCAAGTACGATGTCACGACCCAACCGGTGAGCCGTGACGGGAGTCTGACCTCTAGCGACCAAACACCCCCATACTCGTGTCTGAAATATACTGAACATCAAAGGCCCATGAATGGCACAACTAATCTCATAAAAAGGAAACATCAGAACTCTGTACAATCTGCATATATATATATACACAATCATGCGGAAGAACGATTAAGGCAAGCACGACCTAGGGCCGCAAGCATCGTCCGACTAATACATACAACCTGCCTACGTACCTCACCGGAATAAAAAGTTACGAAAGGACGGGACAGGCCCCCATCATACCCATATGCATACACATCTCAAAAGAGGTATACCAAAATTGACCGTAGCTCGGATCGAATGGAAGCGTACCGACCACTCGCTAAATCTAGAGGTCCTACTGAGCCGGACCACCCGTTCCGTCTCCCCGTACCGCGGCATGAACGCAGCCCCCCAAGCAACGGGGAGTCAGTATGAATAATTTACTAGCATGTAAAGCATAAAAGCAACATCATATATATATATACTCATGGGAATCACGGATAAGATCTGAAGTCATAAGCTGAATTGACTGACTGCATGTACTTGTATGAACTAGTATCTGCATGAATCTATATATCTAACAATGCCTCTATGGGCGCATAATATGCATGCTCGTGCCTATCAAAGAACGTCATACATCTGTATATAGGTTCGTACATAACGCCTGATATATGCGCGTATATAACGCCTGTCCCTTTCCTCATATCATATTGGCCTCTCTGCGGCCATCTTCATGTCCATTGCTGCTATACTTGCAGCAAGTCTCATATCATCATAGTAGTGCACCAGCTGATCAGGTGGTAATGCGTATATAATGCCTGCTTCTTTCCATATCCCATATACATATAATACTTGCGTATATAATGACTTCTGGTCACCGGTCAACATACATATATATATATGAATGAATGTAATGCATGAATAATGAACAATCGTATACATAAAATCGGACCCATGAATGTAAGGAATAATCATAACGGGGTGCATGAACAACAAGGACAGAAATACTCCTAATACTTCTAAGAGTAGAGTAATATGAAATCTCGCTTACTCGCTTGTTGGATCACATTATAGGATCATGCTAAAAGAAGGAAAGGAAAGCCTTAACATACCTCGACGTATATCAAATCGACCAACTCCTACTTCACGACTTGTAAATCTACAATTAAGATAACATAGACTTCATTAAACTAGGTACTACACTTACTAACCTCCTTTAGATGCATAGAGAGCTTAACGAATCATGGACAACATTTCTCTCATAAGTTTAACAACCCTTCAACTTCTCATTCGCTTTAATACCAACCATAACCACAATAACAACACTTATATATCAAAATATATTCTAATCCATTCCCAATCATCTCTCCAAATAACCCTAAGCTACCATTTTGTCTTTCATCAACTTACCACTTTCACAATTACCCCCTCTTTACTTAGAATCACTAAAACTCTTGATACTCAACTTAAATACAAGGGTAGAAATCATTTACGTACCTTGAGGGGTCAAGAATCCCAAGAACCACTTCACTTTGACTCCCTAAGCTTTACAACTTTGAAGGAACCCTAGAAGCAACCTTTCTTGTTCACCATCTCGGGTTTACGGGGCTCAGGTCTTGTCAAATCTTCACTGATATGATGGAAAATATTGGGAGAAAATATTTTAGGGTTTTCTCATTTTTGGAAGGAGGAAAATATGAAATGAAGTCGTGACCTACATATTTGTACTTGGAAACCAAAAGGCTACAGTGGTCCAGTTCGACGAGCGGGTCGATGGCCCGTCGATGTGTCGACGATCCGTCGACTTGCTCGTCGACCTGTGCCTGCAGATGCGTGGCTGCAGAATCCCATCGACGCCGCACGTCGACGGTCCGTCGAACATGTCGACGACCCGTCGAACATGTCGATGACCCGTCGACATTGACTGGTGTCATGTAAATTTTCTGGTTCAGTTTCGATTGCGTCGACTTGATTCGCTTAACTTCTATCTCTGTAAATTACCTAGAACACATACTGGTACTTATGTACACGGGATAAGACATTTTAGATCTCCAAAACTCAGGCTCGAGTCTTAATTCCCAAGGCCTACCCAACTGGGAAATCATAAGTTCTACCACTACAAAAATGAGGGGTGTAACATTCTTCCCCCCTTAGGAACATTCATCCTCGAATGTTCGAACAATCTTGGGTTTTAAAAAATTTTGGCAGAGTTTCCCCTGTACTTATGCCAATCCGTCCTGCACACAACAACCCAAAATAATGCCTCACAGGGCCACATACTATAACATACAATGCTAGGGCCTCACACGACCAATCACGATAACTGAAATGAAATAATACCTGAGAAAAGTGATGCCTCCGACTGCACCTCCTGTACTGCTGGGAACAAATGCGGGTACTTAATCTTCATAGCTTCTTCTGCTTCCTAAGTCATTTCTTCGACATTCTTATTTCTCCACAAGACCTTAACGGAGGCTACATCCTTGGTCCGTAACCGACGGACCTGTCGGTCCAATATAGCCACTGGAACTTCCTCGTATAATAACTGCTCAGTCACCTGGATATCATTCACTGGTACAACTCTTGAAGGATCTCCGTCACACTTACGAATCATTGATACATGAAATACTGGATGTACCGATTCTAACTCCGAAGGCAATTCCAGTTCATATGCCACTGTACCTACTATACGAATGATCTTATATGGCCCAATATATCGAGGGCTCAGCTTACCCTTCTTACCAAACCTCATCACTCCCTTCATAGGCGAAACTTTCAGGAACACCCAGTCGCCCATTTTGAACTCTAGCTTACATCACCGATTATCCGCATAGGATTTCGATCGGCTCTGAGCTGTTAGCAATCTCTCTCTAATCACCTTCACCTTATCAACTGCTTGCTGGATTAAGTCTGGGCCTAGTAACTGATTCTCCCCAATATCAAACCATCCTATGGGAGATCTATACCTCCACCCATATAAGGCCTCATAAGGAGCCATTTGAATACTGGAATGGTAACTGTTGTTATATGCGAACTCAATAAGAGGCAAATGATCCTCCCAACAGCCCTGAAAGTTAAGAACACAAGCTCTGAGCATATCCTCAAGGGTCTGTATAGTACGCTCTGCTTGTCCATCTGTTTGGGGGTGGAATGCGGTGCTAAGACTCACCTGAGTCCCCTATCCCCGCTGAAAAGACTTCCAGAATCTGACTATGAATTGTGCCCCCTATCTGAAATAATGGCTAAAGGAACACCATGGAGTCGTACAATCTCCTTAAGATAAGGCCTCGCATAATCCTCAGCTGCATAAGTAGTTCTGACAGGCAGAAAATGAGCTGACTTTGTGAGCCTATCAACTATGACCCATATCGAATCACACTTTCACTGAGTACGGGGCAACCCTGTAATAAATTCCATATTAATTACCTCCCACTTCCATGTCGAGATCTCCATAGCTTGCAATAGACCTCCAGTCGTCTGGTGTTCTATTTTGACCTGCTGACAATTTGAACACTGAGCGACAAATTCTGCTATATCTCTTTTCATACCATCCCACCAATAAACTCCCTTGAGATTATGGTACATCTTTGTTGAGCCTGGATGAATCGAATAATGGGAGCAATGTGCCTCCCCCATAACCTGCTGACGGCGTCCTGCAACACTAGGGACACACAATCTACCTCGATATCTGAGTACCCCATCACCTGTGATCACAAAGGGTGTCTTTTCTTTCTGAGGTGCTATATCTCGTTAATGAACTAGAGCAGGATCTTCATACCGACGCTCATTTATCTCAACTACCAGGGATGATACCGCTGTGTCTTGAACAGTAACCCCCGCATCAACAGAATCTATCAATCGAACTCCGAGGCTGGCAAATCGATGAACCTCACGGACCATTTCTCTTTTCTCTGGTGGCACGTATGACAGGCTACCTATAGATTTACGACTAAGGGCATCGGCTACTACATTCGCCTTCCCGGGATAATACAGAATATCCACATCGTAATCTTTTAACCTCTCCAACCATCGCCTCTGATGCAAGTTCAAATCCTTCTACGTAAAGATGTACTGGAGACTCTTATGATCAGTATATATATCAAATGGACACCGTATAAGTAGTGCCTCCATATCTTCAAGGCATGAATCACTGCTGCTGACTCAAGATCATGGGTTGGATAATTCTTCTCGTGCTTCTTCAACTGTCTAGTAGCATAAGCGACAACCTTACCGTGCTGCATCAATACACAGCCCAATCCAACACCTAAAGCATTACAATATACCACATAGCCATCTGCTCCTTCTGGAAGAGTCAAAACTGGTGCTGAAGTTAGCTTATCCTTCAATGTCTGAAAACTCTGCTCACAAGCATCTGTCCATTAGAACTTAGCTGATTTCTGAGTCAATTTGGTCAATGGGGATGAAAGAGAGGAAAATCTTTCTACAAACCTTCTATAGTAACCTGCCAAGGCCAAGAAACCATGCATCTCCGTTGGTGCCGTGGGCCTTGGCCAATTCTTCACAACCTCAATCTTTTGGGCATCCACTCTAACGCCGTCCTCCGAAATAATGTGACCCAGAAAAACCACAGAGTTCAACCAGAACTCACACTTAGAAAACTTGGCATACCACTCTTTACCCCGAAGAATTCCAAGCACTGTCCGTAGATGTTATGCATGATCGGCCTCTGACGGCGAATAAACCAAAATATCATCTATAAACACAATCACGAACAAATCTAGAAAGGGTCTGAATACACGATTCATCAAATCCATGAATACGGCTGGGGCATTAGTTAGCCCGAACGACATAACACTGAATTCATAATGGCCATATCTAGTCCGGAATGTTTTCTTCGGAATGTCTTCTTCCTTCACTCTAACCTGGTGGTATCCTGACCTCAAGTCTATATTCCAAAAATACTTGGCGCCTTGCAACTGATCAAATAAATCAACAATCCTCAGAAGCGAATACTTATTCTTTACAGTCACTTTATTCAACTGCCTATAATCAATACACATTCGCAAAGAGCCGTCCTTCTTTCTTACAAATAACACTAGGGCTCCCCACGGCGATGTACTAGGCCTAATGAAGCCCTTCTCAAGCAAATCTTTCAACTGCTCCTTCAATTTCTTCAACTCCGCAGGTGCCATCCTATAAGGAGGAATAGATATTGGCTGAGTGTCTAGCAATAGATCAATAGTAAAATCAATCTCTCTCTGGGGGAAAGCACGGACGCTCATCCGGGAACACTTCGGGAACTCATTAACCACGGAACAATCGAAGAGTCGGCGACTCTGCTTGCACATCTTGAACTCGAACTAGATGAAAAATATACCCTTTTCTGATCATCTTCTCTGCCTTAAGGTAGGAAATAAACCTACCTCTACGCGAAGCAGCATTGCCCTTCCACTCTAGGACTGGCTCGCCTGGAAACTGAAATTGAACCATCTTTGCTTTACAATCAACATTAGCATAACAAGAAACTAACCAGTCCATACCCATAATAACATCAAAATCAATCATATCTAACTCAATCAAATCTGCCACGGCGTGGCAATCATAAACTATAACAACACAGTCCCGGTATACTCGCCTAGCTATAATCGGATCACCGACTTGTGTGGACACCTCAAAAGGTTTGATCAACTCAGGCTCTACCCCAAACTTGCCAGCAACAAATGGTGTAACATATGATAAAGTGGAACCTGGATTAATCAGTGCATAAACATCATGGGAGGAAATCAATAATATACCTGTAACAACATCAGGAGACGTCTCGCGATCCTGTCTACCAGCCAATATATACCCGCGGTGCAGAGGCTCGCTCAAGCTAGACGCTCCACTCCTCCCTCTACCTCGCCCTGCTGGCGTGTGAAAAACTTGCCCTGAAAGGTACACTACATAAGAAGAGCCAGCCACAGACCCTGTAGGCTGAACCATGCCTATATCAATCCTCATCAGGCACTCCCTCACCCTGTGGCCTAGCTGGCCACAAGCATAACAACCATCTGATCCCAGTCGACACTGACCAGCGTGTAACTTACAACACTGGGCACATCGTGGCAAAGGGGGTCTCATCCGGCTCCGACCTCGTCCGTACCGAGAGCCCTCGATGCTCTAGAACTCTGGCCTACTCTGGAATAAGGAGACCGGTCAAATCTCGGACACGGAAATTGCGAGATGCACTCCATCGAATGGAAAGGATATCGGGGATGCTGCTGTCTCTGTCCTCCCCTGAACTCACCCCCACTATCAAAAGATCTGGACCTCTTACCATGGCCCTGGTCACGATCACGATCTGTCTTTCTCTAGCGCTTGCGATCCTCTAAATTCTGCGCATATGCCTGTATACGAGAGAAATCCATGCCTGGCTGTAATGCAGCAGTCGTACAAGCATCAATCAAATGTGGTCCTAGACCAGCCACAAAATGATAAACTCTATCCTCCATCTCAGCCACCATGACTGGAGCATACCTGGCCATAGAATCAAAATACACGCAATACTCCTGGACACTCATACTGCCCTGCTCAATACGTAAGAATCTATCTGCTCAGGCTTGCCTGACCTCAGGAGGAAAATAATGGCGGATAAAAGAATCTGCGAACTCTCGCCATACAGCTGGAGGGGCATCATCTCCCCTAGATAACTCCCAAGTCTGATACCACTGTACTGCAATATCACGCAGCTTGTATGAAGCCAACTCTACGGACTCGACCTCATTTGCATGCATAACCCTCAAAGTCCTCTGCATACCATCAATGAAATTCTGGGGGTCCATATTTTGCTTTACCATGGAAAACTCTGGAGGACCTAACCCAAGGAAGGTCTTAACCCTCGAACTACCAGTCCCATCTGCCTGGTCAACACCAACTCCCTGCCGCTGAGCCTGGGCGGCTACTTATCTGGTCAATAAACGTACGACATCTCGCACATCCTGGCCCGGTGCATCCGGCTGAGGAATTGGGGCAGGTGCTGGAGGCAGTATATGAGATGTCTCAGACGGCCCCTCACTCTGAATCTCATCCGAGGCTCTCGTGGCCTATCGAGTGCCGCTAGTGGCCTTACCTGTGGCTTTCTTGCCCTTCTGGGAAGCTGTAGCTTTCTTGGGAGGCATCGCTGAAATCATAACAATTCAACAGAAAGCGAACGCCTAACATATGGCTGAATCGCACAATCTAGGAGAGAAAGAATGACATTATCCTAAATGCCCTGTAGGCTCCTGTTTATAAGTGTGGTGCACAACACGCCTATAAACAAGACTCTACTAGACACGGTCTGTAGACAACCCTAGGACGAAACTGCTCTGATACCACTTCTGTCACGACCCAACCGGTGAGCCATGACGGGAGTTTGGCCTCTAGCGACCAAACACCCCCATACTTGTATCTGAAATATACTGAACATCAAAGGCCCATGAATGGCATAACTAATCTCATAAAAAGAAAGCATCAGAACTTCGTACAATCTGCATATATATATATATATATATATATGTATATACACAATCATGCGGAACAACGGTGCCCGCCTAGGGTCATCTACATATCTTGTACACTAAAGAATAGAAGCCGACAAGGCTACATCATCGATTACAAATACATACAACCATTCTACTGAACTCTACTAGAATAAAAGCCGTAGAAAGGACGGACGGGGCCCCATCATACCCATATGCATACACATCTCAAAAGGGGGCATACCAAACCGACCGCCCGGATCGAATGGAGCGTACTGACCACTGCTAAATCTAGAGGTCCTACTGAGATGGACCACCTTTCTGTCTCCCTGTACCAGCGGGCATGAACGCAGCCCCCCGAGCAGCGCGGAGTCAGTACGAATAATGTACTGAGCATGTAAAGCGTAAGAGCAACATCATATATATATATATATATATATATATATACACACGGGAATCATGGATAAGATCTGAACTCATAAGCTGAAATGTCTGACTGCATGTACTTATATGAACTAGTATCTCGCACGTATACGTATATCTAACAATGCCTCGTGGCGCATAATATGCATGCTCGTGCCTATCAATGAAGGTGATACATCTGTATATAGGTGCGTATATAACGCCTGATATATGCGCGTATATAACACCTGTCTCTTTCCTCATATCATATCGGCCTCTCTGCGGTCATCATCATGTACATTGCGGCGATACTTGCAGCCTGATTCTCATATCATCATAATTGTGCACCAGCTAATCAGGTGGTAATGTGTATATAACGCCTGCTTCTTTCCATACCCCATATACATATAATACTTGCGTATATAACACTTTCTGGTCACTGGTCAACATACATATATATATATATATGAATGAATTTAATGCATGAATAACTGTATACATAAAAAAGCGGACCCATGAACAAAAGGAATAATCATAACGGGGTGCATGAACATCAAAAACCAAAAATACTCTAATACTTCTAAGAGTGAGTAATATGAAATCTCGCTTACTCGCTTGTTGGATCACATCATAGGATCATGCCAAAAGAAGGAAAGGATAGCCTTACCATACCTTGACGTCTACCAAATCGACCAACTCCTGCTTCTCGACCTGTAAATCTACAATTAAGATAACAGAGACTTTATTAGACTAGGTACTACACTTACTAACCTCCTTTATATGCATAGAGAGCTTAACGAATCATGGACAACATTTCTCTCATAAGCTTAACAACCCTTCAACTTCTCATTCGCTTTAATACCAACCATAACCACAATAACAACACTTATATATCAAAATATATTCTAATCCATTCCAATCATCTCTCCAAATAACCCTAAGCTACCATTTTGTCTTTCATCAACTTACCACTTTCACAATTACCCCCTCTTTACTTAGAATCACTAAAACTCTTGATACTCAACTTAAATATAAGGGTAGAAATCATTTAGGTACCTTGAGGGGTCAAGAATCCCAAGAACCACTTCACTTTGACTCCCTAAGCTTTAAAACTTTGAAGGAACGCTAGAAGCAACCTTTCTTCTCCACCATCTCGGGTTTACAGGGCCCGGGTCTTGTCAAATCTTCACTAATATGATGGAAAATATTGGGAGAAAATATTTTAGGGTTTTCTGATTTTTGGAAGGAGGAAAATATGAAATGAAGTCATGACCCACATGTTTATACTTAGAAGCCAAAAGGCTACAGCGGTCCGATTAGACGAGCGGGTCGACGGCCCGTCAATGTGTTAATGATCCGGCGGCTTGCCCATCGACCTGCGCCTGCAGATGCGTGACTGCGGAATCCCATCGACGCCTCACGTCGATGGTCCATCGAACATGTCGATGACCCGTCGACATTGAGGGCGGTGTCCTGTAGATTTTCTGGTTCAGTTCCGATCGCGTCAACTCGATTCGCTCAACTTCTCTGTAAATTACCCAGAACACATACTGGTACTCTTGTACATGGGGTAAGACACTTTCTATCTCCAAAACTCAGGCTCGGCTCTCAATTCCCAAGGCCTACCCAAGTAGGAAATTATAAGTTGTACCACTACAAAAACGAGGGGTGTAACATACTAAAACTCAATACCAAAGAGGTAGCTTCAGTTAAAGTTTTATGGAGAAATAATAATAGAGAGTAAATGACTTAAGAAGCCGAAGAAGACATGAAGTTCAGGTACCCACATTTATTTCACCCCCTGAGGAGACCCAGGCAGAGACGCCATTATCCTCATGTATGTAGTGTTTTTCCATGATGTTTTCCTGGTCGTGTGTGGCCACGGTTATTGATGTTGTTATGGAAGCCCTGTGAGGCGATGTATTTTGGGTTGCTGTGCAGGATGGTAGTGCCATATTATAGGGGAAGCTTTTCTAACTTGTTGCCTTGTGGATAGGCTAATGTGAGCTTAAGGTGATTATGAAATCCTTACGAGATTAAGGAAGATATTAGATAACTTAAGGAGCATCCCATAAGATTTTGAAGTCATATGAATATGTGAAATTTAGTTTGTTGAAGGAAGTGAAATATAAGTCGTGTTCGGAAAGGTTTCCGCTATAATTGAGCTAATGGTTATTTAGAATATCTTGAGGGACTACTATAGGGCCTATTATATTGTTAATGAAGTATTGTGTAAGTGCCAAGAAGGTTCCATGAGGATTAGAGGTCAAACGAATCAACGAGAGAAAGTTTCGCACAACTGGGAGTTATACGACCACTTATCCGGTCCGTATAAGGAGGGTCAGTATAACTTGGCCTTTACAGAAAGGGACATTTCCATGGTGGTGTTATACGGTCCACTTATACGGACCGTATAAGTCCATCGGGGTGATTTTTCTATTTTTGTATAAATAGAGGGCTCTTGTTCTTTTATTTCATTTTTCATTTTCCACAAGTATTAAGAGCTCTAAACCCTTCTCCAAGCATATTCCACCCCAATCCAAGAGAAAACAAAGATCAAGAGGCAAGAATCAAAGTGTTCATGTGTTAGAAGGCTTCCTAGGGCTAGTAGACTACAAGAGATTCTTGGATATTGAGGCTAGGATTTTTACCTATGTTGATAGCTACTCCAACGCTCTTTCCATGAGGTAAAATGTTAGTTTTCATGCTTATTTCATGTTATCATGAATGCTTTGTTGTTGAATAACTTGGGTTGAGGAAGAAAGTAGAAAATGAGGGTTAAATGTAACTTTTATGGTGTTTTTGAGTAGTAAGCTAACTTGAGTCATGATTCTTGGTATAATATGGATATAATATTGTTATGAAAGGTAGTAATGGTGATAAGGAAGCATTGTATGAAAATGTGCTAAAATGGGTGTGAGGTTGTTGGTATAAGTTGAACATAAGGATGAATTATGAAGGCTTAATGGAATGTGATTACTTGATTATGATATTATGGGAGTGTTATGGATGTGTGGGAGTTATTTTGTGATATGGTGGAAGTTGACAAAATGGGGAAAATGCTACCCAATTTTCATTAGATCATGATTTATCCTAGTTTGAATTTAAGAGTGTCATTAAAGCTTAACCATGGTATGAATCCTTCTATTGTAACTTGTTCAAGCTATGACGGTGAACGTTAAGTAGTTAAGAAGACAAAGAGGTATGTAAGGCTAACCTTTCTTTCATTAAGGAATGGTTCCTTTGCTATATATCCTTTTATGAGTTCCATAATGTCTTCCAAATGATTCTATCTCTAAGATTACCAAAGCTCATGATTTTCGGTACTTTCATGATACTAATACCTCCTTTATATGATAGTTGATCCCATAAGGATAGATGTAACGAAAACGATGATGGCAATGATGTTGATGATATTTATGGACTTTGTTTGTATACGTGTCAAAGTATGTATGACTATTATGTAACACCGAGCTTATATGGTCGGGTATGATACCTATCGCGTGCGCACCTCTGCAGTTGGGTAGGGATAACACTGAGCCTTGGTAGGGCCAGGTATGTATAATCACCGAGCCTTGTGATAGCCGGGTATGTGAAACACCGAACCTTCATGGTCGGGTATGATATGGATACGAGTATGAATATGAATACGAATATGAATATATATATGTATGTATGTACATGAGTAAGCATTAGAAATGGAAGACCCCTATGAAAGACAAGTAAGTAGATATGATGAAGGCCACTAGAGGTACAAATGACTCTATTACCTCCTGATTCTCCCATCTTATGCCAATTCTTATGTTGTCTCTTATGCTCATACTATGATGTTGATTATGCTTTACATACTCAGTACATTATTCATACTGACGTCCTTTTATTTGTGGATGTTGCGTCATGCCCGCAGGTGGACAGGGAGACAGGCTCGATCCATAGATTTCTTATTCAAGGACTACCTAGAGGAGCTCCATTTCATCCGGAGCTACAACTTTTGGGTACTATTCTTTTGTGTACATACATATGGGCATGGCGGGGTCCTTTCCCACCTATATAATGTTAATTACTCTTCTTAGAGGCTCGTAGATAGTTGTGTATAGTTAGATGTCTTGCAGCCTTATCGGCGCATATTTTGTATATCATTTTGGTAGCTTCGTCGGCTTATGTATATGGATATGGGCATCGTTATTGATGATGCTATAAATGTGTTGTTGCCCAATGAGAATTAGCACTATTAATGTATGTCGATTATGAGTAAGCCATGTGGCTCACCTAGATGTGAATATAAGAGTACGATAAGAGGTGCCCGGGTGGGCTAGCACCGGGTGCCCATTATGGCCCTCCGATCGGGTCGTGACAATTGTACTATACGGGATTGTATAGATAGGCAAGTGGATGTATGAAATGTTCTTCTAGAGAAAGGGTAAGTAAGTATGATGAACGTCTTGAAAGGTATTATGAGATATAAACGGTTCGTTTATCTTCTGTTATTTTTCGTGCTTGTATCATGTTACTATTCATACCTTACATACTCAGTACACTACTCATACTGATGTCCCTTCTTGTGGACGCTGCGTTCATGCCCGCAGGAAAGCAGGGAAACAGATCAGATCCTTAGGAGCTCCATCAGCGAAATCTCAGAGGCGCTCCAGTTGTTCGGGGCCGCATTTATTGGTACTTTTCTTTTGTATACACACTTAGGTATGGCAGAGTTCTTGCCCGTCCTTATGGATTCTTATATTCTATTTAGAGGCTCGTAGACAGATGTGGTAGCTAGAAGTCCCATAGTAATATTATTTCATATTGTTGTATTATATTATAGCAGCCTTATTGGCTTGTGTTTATGGGCATAGCTGTTGATGATTATATAGAGATGTGTCACTATCTTATAATATGTGCCCATACAGAGCATGATGCCCATGAGATATCTCTGTGGTCCACCTAGAAATAATTATGAGATGTATGCTCAAAGGTGTTCGGTGGGTTAGCTCCAGGTGCCCGTCATGGCCCTCTGGTTGGGTCATGACAAAAGTGGTATCACAGCGGTTCATCCTAGGGTATGTCTATGAGCCGTGTCCAGTAGAGTCCTGTTTATGGGTGTGAAGCGCGCCACACTTATAAGCAGGAGGCTGCGGGGCATTTAGGAATGATTGACCTTCCTTTCTCATCTTAGATTGTGAGATAGAGCCATGTTATCAGGTTTCCCTTTTTCCTAATCGCATGTTATGATATCAGTAATGCGTATGAAGAGGAAAGCTATAGCGGCCCAAAAGGGAAAGACGGTGGCCGAAAGAAGGACTGAACGGAAGCCACCGACAGAGATAGAAGAGGGCGAGTCTCAATACGAGGTTCCATCTCAGACCTCTGCTACTCCACCCCTATCAAAGGAGTATGAAGGAGCTTCAGCTCCAGCTCCAATACCCCAGTTCCTCCACTAGATGCCTCAGGCCAGGAGATGAGACAGGCTATCCTTCTGCTAACCAAGTTAGTCACCGCTCAGGCCTAGTGGCAAGGTGCTGACCAAGGTGATAGAGCGGTCAGTGCAAGAGCATGTGATTTTATTGGTCTGAACCCTTCAGAATTTTATGGGTCAAAGCAAGATTAAGACCCACAGAGCTTTATAGATGAAATATCGAGAACCTTACGGATAATACATGCTTTGGATATGGAGTCGGTAGAGTTGGCCTCCTATAGATTACGAGATGTTGCGATTGGTATACAGTTTGGGCCGTCGTCCTCTAGAGGAGTCAATGCACCTCCCCCACTATGGCAAGAGTTTGTATATGCTTTTGTCCGACATTACCTGCCGCTAGAGGTTTGACGGGCCAGAGCTGATGAGTTTTTAAATCTTAGACAAGGGAATATCAGTCCTCGAGGGTATAGTCTTCGCTTTAATTCCTAGACAAGGTATGCTCCAGCCATGGTAGCCGATATAGGGGACCGCGTACACCGGTTTGTGAGCGGTTTGGGGCCACATCTGATTAAGGAGTGGTTGACAGCTTCCCTTCAGGATGGGATGGTCATTTCTCGTATTCAGGCCCATGCCTAGAATCTAGAAGAACAGTAGCGGCCGCAAGGGGGTGAGCACGATTATGATAAAGGTTATCATAAGAGGGCCAGATCTTCAGGTGCCGCCAGTGAGTTTGAAGGGGGTCAGAATTAACAACATTCTAGACACTCGGGCCATCAAGTAGCCAGCGCACCTCCTCGATTTACATGTAAGAGATTTGATCATCCTAACTATACCGGACCGGGGACAAAGAGCTCGAG
>NW_026717558.1:0-10560 GCF_029784015.1 Lycium ferocissimum | reverse complement strand
TCCGAATCACATACAAACGGTTTACACCGAAATAAATGTCAAACACTGCCTCAGATAATATCAAACGCATCCACGAATATAACAGAAGCCGACAAGGCTATGTTTCAAATTTATATAATTTCTAGAAAAATTTCGGCAGAGTTTCCTTTGTTTTTCAGACTATCCAGATAACCCCGTACACAAATACCAACAAAGGCCACACAGGGCCAACAGAACGACAGATAAACATATGTGGGCCGACAAGGCTGCCACGGCGAATGGAATCGCCCAAACACAACATATACAAACACAACCGTACAGAAGTAGGCACAACCCACAAACATGTCCACAGACCTCTAAACCGACAGTCAGAATCATATGACGGGACAGGGCCCCGCCGTACCCATGAACAGATATATACCAAAATATGGCTCCGGAATAGGGGAGCACTCCAACAGCAGAAGAGGGTGTCCTAGACAGGTGGATCACCAAACTGTGCGTTTGTACCTGCGGGCATGAAACGCAGCCCCCGAAGAAAGGGGGTCAGTACGAAATATGTACTGAGTATGCAAAGCAGAAAATGTAGTATACAATCTGAGTTCAAATCGAAATACAGGTACAGAAAGTAAATGCATTTCCAAAATATCAAAATGTTACTTCAAAATATAAATCATGCATAAGGCACGGAAATATGGTCGCCCGCTCGTCGATGGCGCCATAACACAAGATAACGCCGAAGGTTTCAAATCTCCGTATCTCCGTCACACATCACAACACAAACATAACGCCATACACAGCATAACGCCAAATATAAGTGGAACCCGGCCCTCGAGCGAGTGGCTCGGTGAACCATAATCACAGCATAACACCGGAATATATCAAAGTGCGCACGACAACAGAACCGGCCCGGGACTCGGCGAAAGATATAACAAAATGCACGAGCTGAGTAGTGAGTAACCAAATGCATAAAATCATTATCTTAGACTCGAAGCATAAGTAAAATGATCATACTTGCAAATCAAAACAATAGTTATAACAAACTTTTTCAAAGTTCTCTGAATTACATAAAGAAAAGTCGCGGGACCCACGGAAGGGTATTGACCCGAACCGGGCCCGCCTATGAGAAACATACTCATCATACATCATACGAACTACTACATACATATCGGAGCAATCCGAGCCTTTTTGTGAAAGATACGAACATTCGAAATTTCGAAATTTTTTTGAATAGTTCTTTTGTAAACAAAGTGTTATGCAACTTTTAAGAACCGAATATTCCAAAGGCACAAGGCCTATATTTCATTACCAAACATATGAATTCCAAGAAACAAATAAGAGTCATAAACTTGCTCGGATTGTGAGAATGGAATTTCCTCGAGGCTCGTATCGTAGCCTATATATACTAAGACATGCCAAATGAAGGAAAGGTCGCTTTACATACCTCGTACGCACTCCAAGCTAGTCCAAACTCAAGCAAACTCAACCTACGCCTCGGGTGCCTCAATGTCTACAAATATGTCATAATATGCCACCATTAGCTATAGGTACTTAGGCATTTAGGCATTTAATTTCCAAATTAGCATTAAATTCTACAGAAATTTGGGCAGCATTTCCCCTGTAAATAGGCCACCCCGAGAATTTAACTCGGCCAAAATCAACAACAACAACAACAATAACCAACCTAGCAACTCCAATGACCAATCCGAAAGGCAATATAACATTAATAACTCTCTTTCACAACATTCAACAACCTTTAAGATATACCATTCAACGGCTTGCATTCAAGCCAACATCAATGCTTATACATTCAAATATCAACCCGAACCCATACCAACAATGTTCAAGGACATTCCAAACAAGTTACACAATATTTCTAACAATCCAACAATCCCTCCAATTTTTCCGAAAATAGCCCCCAAACTATAACATAACGATGCCCGAAATTCTAATGAACACCTACAATAGACCAAGCAGCCCACATACACTTCTTATACATTATTTCATGCAATATTTCCAGCAAATTTCAGGGAAATACAACAGCAGCCACACGACACCACATCATCCATTCATATGCAAGTAAATCACATTATTGTCTCTATAATTCTTACATCAACTCACAACAATTTTAACTCCAACTTTAACCATTAGATTCCTTCATTCTCATCCCATAATCCATGATTACAACAACAAAAATATTAGCTCAAATCAGTTCAGCAAATTTCAATTAAAACAGCCCCTACGCCATCCAACAACATTCCAACATTCGTACAATTTATGTTACCAAGTTACAACTATGTTGCAACATCAAGCTACATAATTTCGTGGCTTCAACCATGCTTCAATATCAAGATACATAATTTCATGATTTTCTTTCATTTATACTCACCATAACACATTCAAACCATCCACAACACAAGCAAATTCGCCCTAAAACATATGGAAAAATAATCAACTCTTACCTTAGCAAGTTGCTCCTTAATTTGCTGAATTTAATGGCTTCAATTGAAGACCACTCTTGCTGCTCTCAAGGACCAATTCATGTTCCCAAAGACCTCCATTTGATTTAGAACACCATGGAAAAATTAATTGAACCAAGCTTGGTGGACTTGGATTTTTTTTCCACCATAGCCGTGAGCTCTCTATGTTTCTCAAGGGTTTTTTTGCTACTTGAAGAAGGTGAAAAAAAAAATGACTCTAAAGCATCAGATTTTTCCTTATATAGGCAGCCCTAAGAGTGACAAGTGTCCCACTCAAGGATTGAGCCAATTAAATTTGGCCACATGTCTTGGTGGGGCCCACTTAGTGCACTAGTGACTTGATTAATGACTAATTAAATTGTTAATCCCCACTTAATAATTTAATCATGGTAAATTAATCCCAACTTCCATTAATATTTTACACCAAGTAAAATTTATAAACAATTCATTTCCTGATAGAGATCGGAAATTAAAGATTTCTATTTCGTGCCCGAAAATGATCCCGTCTTTAACTTGAGTCGATTCTTTTACCAATAACTCGACATATAAAATTACGGGATATAACATTCTCCCCCCCTTTAGAACATTCGTCCTCGAATGTTAAACTAATTCCATAGGGTCTGACAAAGATTTCGGGGGAGTTTCCTTTATAGCCATCATATACCAGTCTTTCACAAATCAACATAGTCAAACAAAGGATTTGGATTATTTGTAGGTACCGGAAATAGGTGAGGATACTTTTTCTTCATCTGCTCCTCAGCTTTCCAGGTCATTTCTTCCCGGTTATTATCTCACCACAACACTTTAACAGAAGCTACATCTTTATTCCGCAACCTTCTTACTTGACGATCTAATATAGCAATAGGCTACTCCTCATAGGATAGCTCCTCAGTGACCTGTATATCATCTGTAGGAAAGATCCTGGAGGGGTCACCAATACACTTACGAAACATAGGAACATGGGATACCGGGTGCATTGCTCCCAAATCAGCTGGCAGATCCAAGTCATAGGCTACCTTGCCTATTTCTCGAATAATCTGACAAGGTCCACTATATCTCGGATTTAGTTCCCCTTTCTTGCCAAATCTCATAACACCTTTCATAGGCGACACCTTCAGAAATTCCGAATCTCCGATCTGAAACTCTAAAGGTCGACGGCGATTATCTGCATACGATTTCTGTCGACTCTGGGCTGCTGACAAACGCTCCCGGATAAGGTTCACCTTATACACTGCCTGCTGGACTATGTCTGGGCCAAGTAACTCAGGCTCCCCAATATTAAATTAATCAATCGGCGATCTGCCTTTCCTGTCATATAAAGTTTCATATGGCGCCATCTGAATACTGGAGTGGTAGCTGTTATTATAGGCAAACTCAACAAGCAGCAAATGGTCATCCCAGCTACCCCTGAAATCAATAACACAGACACGCAACATATCCTCCAGCGTCTGAATAGTGCATTCGGCCTATCCGTCGGACTGGGGATGAAATGCTGTACTCAGACTCACCTGGGTCCCCAATCCCTCCTGAAACGATCTCTAGAATTTAGCTGTAAACTGGGCACCTCTGTCGGAGCTAACAGACACTGGAACTCCATGAAGTCTCACAATTTCCCCAATATATAACCTGGCATAATCTTCGGCCGAATAGGTGGTCCGAACTGGAAGGAAATGGCCGATTTTTGATGGCCGATCAATAATAACCCAAATGGAATCATACCCCCGTGGAGTGCGAGGTAGACCTGTAATAAAATTCATATTAATGACTTCTCACTTCCACGCCGGTATCTCCATCTCCTGCAATAGCCCACCGGGCTTCTGGTGCTCGATCTTAATCTGCTGGCAATTCGGACGTTGAGCGACGAATTCTGCTATGTTTCTTTTCATATCATCCCACCAATATAAACATCTGAGATCATGGTACATCTTCGTCGACCCTGGGTGAATAGGATTGCGGGCATAATGTGCCTCGCCCATAACCTGTCGTCGCAGACCTGCAACGTTAGGTACACACATCCTTCCCCTATGTAATAATGCTCCAGCGGATGTAATCTCAAACGGGGTCTTTTCCTTTACACGGGCCGCATCTCTGTACTGTATCAGAACAGGATCCTCATACTGACGCTGCTTTACCTCGCCCAGAATAGAGGATTCGGCTACTCTCTGAATAGAAATTCCAACATCTCTAAAAGCGGCCAAGCGGACTCCAAGACTAGCCAGCTGATGAATATCACGAACCATTTCCTTCTTTTCAGAAGGGGTGCCCGCTACCCTGCCCATGGACTTACGGCTGAGGGCATCTGCCACAGCATTAGTTTTCCCGAATAGTATAGAATATCAACGCGAACCCCATATAAATAATGTCTCCACCTTTTCAACACATGATCACCGCGGCTAGCTCCAGATCGTAAGTGGGATCATTTCTCTCATGAGCTGCCGGGAAGCATAAGCTATAACCCTACCGTGCTGCATTAATACACACTCCCAAACTCATACCAAAGGCATCACAATAGACAATGTACCCATCCAGACCCTCAGGAAATGTCAGAATTGGAGCTGTAGTCAACTTCTCTTTTAGTCAAGTTACCAACATCTTTCACCTCTCGTCACACTTCTCGGTTCCTCGTAACATTATCATAATCCCACATTATATCGAACAGATTCGTAATCAGTGCCATACGTACAAAGTATATCGGACAGGCCCGTAATCAGAGTCAGACGCACAGAACTATGTTAGACAGATTCGTAATCAGATTCGGAAGTACAGAGGCATAATAGGCAGAGCCTCGGCAGAATCAGAGGCGCAGAAGTATGACATGCAAAATCATGATCAGAGTCAGCCCACTTTCACTAATACTTCAGTGTCTCACGAAATTTTCCCTGCCACGCTTTATTACTCACTCTAATCTTCGTACCTCGAGTTATTTTATCATAGTATTTCGTCGACTATAACCAATAAGTTGTATCCTTACAGAGCTCTACTTACCCTGTACAATAGCCCCTAGGCCTCTTTCTTACTTTCTTATGCATCATACTCCCTTCGTTGTTGCCCTACTCCAGAAGTATACTCACAATATTTTCGTTCGCAATACTGCTCGGATTCTTATTCGAATCCCTTTTCAATTCCTTCTTACCCAATCTAGGCATTGCAAAATAATTCATCAGTCAAAGTTCTCACATAAAATCTTACTTTCGCACATCTCCTTTTTTTTCCTAGTACAGGGGTGTTTCCCTTTTCAAACCGCTCGTTTACAAATTCATTCTTCCAATCCCTACATAGAAAATTTTCTGCTTCGCTTGCCGGTCCCGTCAAAGGCTTTACTTAATTATATTTCTTATCTTTCATCTTTTCCAATATTCTTACTCACTTTCTTTCCAAGTATCGTTGCATTGAGATTTTCCGACCTTAACTTATAGTGTAATCAGGGTTTGTCTATTTGTACCCTACCTTTTGTTTTGACTCACGTATTCCGTTTAGTAATGCCTTCCGTTTATCGCAATCTTTATCGCAGGGACTCATCTCTTAATCACTATAGTCACCCGGAAAAAGTCACACGCGTACATATATGTTTACTACCATATTGCTTACAAACGTCTCCAACCGTTATGCAAATTCGCTCTAAATCCCGAGCGGTGTTGCGCTTTCTTCACCCACCTAGTCCGCTTCAGCCCGCGCGACTCCTGTGTGGGTGCTAGCTATTCCCCGTATTTCTTTTACTTTAGGTTACCCCAAATTTCCATCTATCTCTTATGCCTACACCTTTGAAAATTTTTGTATTCTTCCCAGGGGGTCACCCATCCAAAATTACTCTGGCTCTAGCACGCTTAACCTCAAAACTCTAGCGCATTTCCGCGTCTTAGCGTTAGTATAACCACGTCCACTCCCCCACACGACCTTTATCACGTAATTCTAGGGTAAGTCGGGGTCTTAGCAAACTTTCGGGAAGTTCTCGTAGCGGGTCCCACTCCGTTCTAGAGAAAGTCTCTTATCTTTCTACTTATATAATTATCAGTTTACTATCTTGAATCCCCGATATCCTTTTCCATCCACATATATATATATATAATTTTTTTCTATCCTGGGTTCCTCAATTCTCGTTGATAACAGAAAACATTTCAATCGTCATTATCTAAAACCATTGGATCATTGGCCTTCTTTCCATTTCCTTTTTCATTCCTTTTATTTCCGTTCGTGGTCATTAAATAGTACTTTCCAGAAGTTGCACATACATAGAAAATTCCAAAGAAGCTCGTATACCTGTAGCGCATCAATCCTGGGTCCAATACGGGAGCTGTCATGCGAAATGCGCTCCTCCTCTACGTCTATCTGCGTCCCGCTCATCTGACCTCCATCATAGTTTGCGTCTGAATCGGATAAATATATATAACCAGGCAGTTCCTGGTTTACTGACGGCCAGGATAAAGGACTAGAATACTCTGTAACACTCACCGGGGAGGCCTGTCTAACATAGTGCTCCACTACAGGAGCAACTGGCATGGCCTCAGAAGCCTCCTCCTCCGGTGTCCCAGAAGAGTACTCTGATGGATCTGTATCATAACTATCCTCCACGGGGTCATCTTCTCTGGGAGTCCGTAACTCGGGAGGAGTAATGGCTGGGTCCTCAGATGGATCAGTCTCAATCGAGTAGCTGGGGCTCCTCTTACTTGGGCCTGAAGATGTCCTAGGGGCCTTTTTGGCACCCCCACCGTCAGAAGCTGTCCTCTTCATGTCTCGTCAGTCTACAATCACCTGTAGGAAGAGGATCAGAAACAATTTCCCAACATACTAACGCTATCGCTCTCTTGGAGCCTTGCTGTAAACACAGCAATTCATTGGAAGGAACCCATCCTAACAACTACAGCTCTATCGCACGATCTAAGATCAGAAGAAAAGATATCACCTTAAATGCCCTGTAGCCTCCTGTTTATAGATGTGGTGCACAACACACCGATAAACAAGACTCTACCGGACACGGTCTGTAGACATTCCGAGGACGAACTGCTCTGATACCACTTCTGTCACGACCCAACCCCGTAGGCCGTGACTGGTGCCCGACTTGGGCACCCAAACACAATCGTGGATCCGAATCACATACAAACGGTTTACACCGAAATAAATGTCAAACACTGCCTCAGATAATATCAAACGCATCCACGAATATAACAGAAGCCGACAAGGCTATGTTTCAAATTTATATAATTTCTAGAAAAATTTCGGCAGAGTTTCCTTTGTTTTTCAGACTATCCAGATAACCCTGTACACAACAAATACCAACAAAGGCCACACAGGGCCAACAACGACAGATAAACATATGTGGGCCGACAAGGCCACACACACACATACACGCCACGGCGAATGGAATCGCCCAAACACAACATATACAAACACAACCGTACGTAAGTAGGCACAACCCACAAACATGTCCACGTACCTCTAAACCGACAATCATATGACGGGACGGGGCCCCGCCGTACCCATGAACAGAGATATATACCAAAATATGGCTCCGGAATAGGGGAGCACTCCAACAGCAGAAGAGGGTGTCCTAGACAGGTGGATCACCAAACTGTGCGTTTGTACCTGCGGGCATGAAACGCAGCCCCCGAAGAAAGGGGGTCAGTACGAAATATGTACGAGTATGCAAAGCGAGAAAATGTAGTATACAATATCGAGTTCAAATCGAAATACGGTACGTAAAAGTAAATGCATTTCCAAAATATCAAAATGTTACTTCAAAATATAAATCATGCATAAGGCACGAAAATATGGTCGCCCGCTGTCGATGGCGCCATAACACAAAGATAACGCCGAAAGGTTTCAAATCTCCGTATCTCCGTCACACATCACAACACAAAGATAACGCCATACACAAGATAACGCCAAATATAAGTGGAACCCGGCCCTCGAGCGAGTGGCTCGGTGAACCATAATCACAAGATAACACCGGAATATATCAAAGTGCGCACGACAACGAGAACCGGCCCGGACTCGGCGAAAGATATAACAAAATGCACGAGCTGAGTAGTGAGTAACCAAATGCATAAAATCATTATCTTAGACTCGAAGCATAAGTAAAATGATCATACTTGCAAATCAAAACAATAGTTATAACAAACTTTTTCAAAGTTCTCTGAATTACATAAAGAAAAGTCGCGGGACCCACGGAAGGGTATTGACCCGAACCGGGCCCGCCTATGAGAAACATACTCATCATACATCATACGAACTACTACATACATATCGGAGCAATCCGAGCCTTTTTGTGAAAGATACGAACATTCGAAATTTCGAAATTTTTTTGAATAGTTCTTTTGTAAACAAAGTGTTATGCAACTTTTAAGAACCGAATATTCCAAAGGCACAAGGCCTATATTTTATTACCAAACATATGAATTCCAAGAAACAAATAAGAGTCATAAACTTGCTCGGATTGTGAGAATGGAATTTCCTCGAGGCTCGTATCGTAGCCTATATATACTAAGACATGCCAAATGAAGGAAAGGTCGCTTTACATACCTCGTACGCACTCCAAGCTAGTCCAAACTCAAGCAAACTCAACCTACGCCTCGGGTGCCTCAATGTCTACAAATATGTCATAATATGCCACCATTAGCTATAGGTACTTAGGCATTTAGGCATTTAATTTCCAAATTAGCATTAAATTCTACAGAAATTTGGGCAGCATTTCCCCTGTAAATAGGCCACCCCGAGAATTTAACTCGGCCAAAATCAACAACAACAACAACAATAACCAACCTAGCAACTCCAATGACCAATCCGAAAGGCAATATAACATTAATAACTCTCTTTCACAACATTCAACAACCTTTAAGATATACCATTCAACGGCTTGCATTCAAGCCAACATCAATGCTTATACATTCAAATATCAACCCGAACCCATACCAACAATGTTCAAGGACATTCCAAACAAGTTACACAATATTTCTAACAATCCAACAATCCCTCCAATTTTTCCGAAAATAGCCCCCAAACTATAACATAACGATGCCCGAAATTCTAATGAACACCTACAATAGACCAAGCAGCCCACATACACTTCTTATACATTATTTCATGCAATATTTCCAGCAAATTTCAGGGAAATACAACAGCAGCCACACGACACCACATCATCCATTCATATGCAAGTAAATCACATTATTGTCTCTATAATTCTTACATCAACTCACAACAATTTTAACTCCAACTTTAACCATTAGATTCCTTCATTCTCATCCCATAATCCATGATTACAACAACAAAAATATTAGCTCAAATCAGTTCAGCAAATTTCAATTAAAACAGCCCCTACGCCATCCAACAACATTCCAACATTCGTACAATTTATGTTACCAAGTTACAACTATGTTGCAACATCAAGCTACATAATTTCGTGGCTTCAACCATGCTTCAATATCAAGATACATAATTTCATGATTTTCTTTCATTTATACTCACCATAACACATTCAAACCATCCACAACACAAGCAAATTCGCCCTAAAACATATGGAAAAATAATCAACTCTTACCTTAGCAAGTTGCTCCTTAATTTGCTGAATTTAATGGCTTCAATTGAAGACCACTCTTGCTGCTCTCAAGGACCAATTCATGTTCCCAAAGACCTCCATTTGATTTAGAACACCATGGAAAAATTAATTGAACCAAGCTTGGTGGACTTGGATTTTTTTTCCACCATAGCCGTGAGCTCTCTATGTTTCTCAAGGGTTTTTTTGCTACTTGAAGAAGGTGAAAAAAAAAATGACTCTAAAGCATCAGATTTTTCCTTATATAGGCAGCCCTAAGAGTGACAAGTGTCCCACTCAAGGATTGAGCCAATTAAATTTGGCCACATGTCTTGGTGGGGCCCACTTAGTGCACTAGTGACTTGATTAATGACTAATTAAATTGTTAATCCCCACTTAATAATTTAATCATGGTAAATTAATCCCAACTTCCATTAATATTTTACACCAAGTAAAATTTATAAACAATTCATTTCCTGATAGAGATCGGAAATTAAAGATTTCTATTTCGTGCCGAAAATGATCCCGTCTTTAACTTGAGTCGATTCTTTTACCAATAACTCGACATATAAAATT